>NC_133618.1:634477028-634719528 GCF_048593235.1 Sminthopsis crassicaudata | reverse complement strand
TTGTCCATTCCATGTTTTCCCCAGTCAGGTGACTCTAGATCAAGCAGTCCCTCTGATTTCTAATTGATTCCACTGGTTTTCCCTTTCCTGTTTGATTATGAATGGTGTGTTTATATAACATGTTTATGGATGTGTTTATACATATATATATATATATATGTGTGTGTATATATATATATATGTATATATATATATATATATGTGTGTGTGTATATATATATGTGTATATATATATATATATATATATATATGTTTATTAACACAGTCCCTGGTTCCCAATGGGCATCCAGGAAAAGTTCATGTTGCCTCCATAATCTGATCATCCAGGGGTGATTATGGAAGTTACCACAATCAAAAGGCCATCAAACAATGAATGAGTTTCACCGTGATCGAGGTGATGGAGGAGAACAGTCTGTCCTTGGAAGCTTACCTTCTGTGTGGATACCAAACAAAAAGTATTTCTATGTTATAATCAGGGAGGGGGATGAGAGAGGTCCTGGCAGGTGGGGGAATCAGAGAGGCTTCCAGAAGGAGGTGGTACCTGAGCTAAGCCCTGGAAGGAACTAGAGATTATCAGAGAGAGATGGAGGCATTCCTATGGCTTGGCTATGTCTGGAGGTTGTACCAGAAGAATGGCCAGGGGAACCTATTAGGGAGGGAGTATGATGAGGCTGGAGAGATGAGTTGGAAGCTGTGAAGGGTCCTCGGGCCAATCCATTATGCACTTGGTGACTCCTCGTCCACAGTGACTGTGGAGTAGAAGAACTGAGGGTAGGCCAGTCCGGAGGCCACCAGCCAGAGGGCCCCAATGACAATCTTGCTGCTGAGGGTCGACAGCTGGGGTTGGCCACATACCTGCAGAAAGAGGAGCTACCGAGGGGGACCCAGGGAGGACGTTTTCTTTGTAGCCCGGATTTTTGTGAGAATGTCTCCTCTCCCCCGTCCCTACCTTGGACCACTCTAGCCCTTCTGCACGAAGTTCTGCCTCCCCTGAGAATGGGAGCTTAGAGATCACCTGGTCCATCTCAGAAGAGAAAAACCAGGGGCCCTCCTCTTTTCCTCATCTTGGGTCTTCTCCTGTATCCATTCCAAACCAGTCCTTGAACTCAGGTAGTCAAGGTCTAATCTAGTGACTGTACAGCCAGATAGCACAGCAGGAAGTGCTCTGGGCCTGAATCAGGAAAACCTGAATTCAAATCTAAACTCTGTGGGACCCAGAAGATACGAATCTCTCTGCCTCAGTGTCCCCACACTGCAAAATGAAAATAGCACTCATCAAGGCTTGGCTCTTCTCAGTGATTCAGTGATCCAAAGCAATCCTAATTAATAGACTTTGGACAGAAATAGACTTTGGATGCCATCTGCATCCAGAAAAAGAACCAAGGCGACTAAATGTAAATCACCACATGCTCTGTTCACTTCTTTTTTCTGTTTTTTTTTCTGGTTTTCTCCTTTTGCTCTGATTTTGCTTTCTCAACATAATTCATAAAATAATGTGTATTATATATTTTAACATATTTAACATGTATTGGACTACCTGCCATCTAAGGAAGGGAGTGGAGGGAACGATGGGATAATTTGGAACAGAAGATTTTGCAAAGGTTAGTGTTGAAAAATTACCCATGGGGGCATTAGATGGTGGAGTGGGTAGAGCACCAGCCCTGAAGTCAGGAGGACCTGAGTTCAAATCTGCTCTCAGACACTTAACACTTCCTAGATGTGTGACCCTGGGCAAGTCACTTAACCCCAAATGCTTCAGCAAAAAAAAGAAAAAAAGAAAAAGAAAGAAAGAAAAGAAAAATTACCCATGCATATGTTTTATAAATAAAAAGCTTTAATAAAAAATATGTATTAAAAATAAATAAACTAAAAAAAATAACACTCATCTCCCAAGACCAAAGTGAAATAAAATTTAAGTCACTTAGCCCCAAAGCCAAGCACACAGTGGACATTTTCCATCCTTTTGCTCACCCTTTCAAATCTTACCAATCCTTATCAAACCTTATGGGGTCTATTTCTTTTGATCCCTCCTGCTTGAGAAAGAGAGGAGGTTTCACGGTTTCTGGCTAAGTTGAGACTGAGCCTTCCCAAATAATGCAGTGGCTTAGCTCCCAAATACAATGACACAGGCTGCTTGGGCAGCTCCTAGAAAGCAGGTTCTGTGGGTTTGGGGAGGACAATTAGCAAGACCGAGATTGAAAAGATTATGGGAGTTAGAACTGAAAAGAACCTGAGGGATCATTCTATTTCACTTTCCCACATGGATGAGAGGGGAGAAATGACTTGCCTTGTTTTCTGCACCTGGAGGTTATATGCCCAGTAAATACAGAGGAGAATTTGAATCCAACACCTCTTGACCCCAAATCTGGAGCTCTTAGAGGAGAGGTTGCTGTGAAGATTTCCCACTTTTCTTTACAATCCAGGCTCATGCAGAGAATCCCCTTCCCCTTCTCATAAGACTCTACATTCATGCAAGGGCTGAGAATTATAGGCTCATACTTTAGTCCAAGACCCTCATTTTAACAGAGGGGGAAACTAAGGCATAAAAAGAGAAGAAGTGCCTTGTGCATAAGTGGTACAGCTGGGTACTAATCCAGACTCTCTGGCTCTGAATGCAATTTTCAGTCTCCCTTGGTTTCCCCGGAGCTCACTCACACAATAAACATGGAGACATTGCCAGCTTGGAGGAGGGGATTATAAACCAGCAAAAGCTTGACTAATGCTTGGCAGTCTTCTGCAGTTCTCAGGAAGGAGCAACGAATCACAAACAGAGAGGCTATCAATCCAACCTCTTCATTTGGAAAATAAGGAAACTTATTAAAATGACTTGTCCAGGGTCTATCAATCAATAAACATGCACTTAATGAGCACCAACTATGTGCCAGCCTCTAGGTGGAAAGAATGAAACAACCCCTTCTTTTAAGAAGCTTAGACTGCAACAGGAAGATAGCAAGAGTCTATATTTCAGTTCCTGTTAAATCTTACATCATGATCCTGTGCTCCCAAAATGCCTTTTGGAGACGCTCCCTGGGGTTCTTACCTCCTACCCCAAACAAAAAACCAAGACAGACACTACCTAGCCGTGACGCCCACATGGCTCCCAAGATGCTCTCTGATTTGCATGCAAACTGAAGCCAGGTACAGAAGGCAATGTGGCTCCAAAGCTAGAAGAGATGTTCTAGGCTATTTAGTCCTGCCCTTTCATTTTACAGATGGGGAAACTGAGGCCCAGAGTTTGGACCTCATCTCCTTTTAGCTAAAGTCTCACCTTCTAAAGAAGCTTTTCCCAGTTCTCCTAAATCCTCCTGCCTCCTCTTTAAAAGAACAAAGATCCCATGTATAAATAGCTATTTGTTGCCCCCTCTCCAACAGTAGACAGCAAGCCACTCAAGCACAGAGGCTGTCTTTTGCCTTCCTTTGTATCATCACTATTTAAACTGTGTCTAGCACATAGTGGGAACTTTAATAAATGCTAAGTGCTTCTTGGCCCATCTAAGATCAGACAGCAGAATTTGAATCCAAGTCTTTGAACTCCAAATCCAGTGCTCTTCCCCCTGCCCCACTCCGGTCTCCCAGCAGATAAAGTATGGACAGTAACTAGCTCACAGGTTGCTTTTGGGGAAGAACTTTGCAAATCTTAAAGTATCTCCTAAATATGAGTTATAACTATTCAATAGTAGCATTAGAGCACTTTGTAAGGGTTTTCATCATTGGATCTTCACAACAACCCTATGAGGTAGGTGCTCTTATTATCCCCATTTTCCAGATGAGGAAACTGAGGCTGAGAGTAGTCAAAGGATTTATCCAGGGTCACACAATTAGTAAATGTCTAAATTAGAATTTGAACTCAATTCTTCCTGAGTTCAAGTTCAAGTCACTGTACCACTTAATTGCTTACTTATTATCAGAATCACAACTAGTGGCAGAATTAGACAGAGGTAGAGAAAGGGATACATTCACCTAGGATGAATTCACTGATAGAAAATGGGGAGAAGATAGAAGAACAATCTATGGAACTGTAAGATGCTTAAGTTGCTGAAGGGAGAGATGGTCTCCATGGAACAAGATTGTTGCTAGGGCTAAAAGGGCCTCCGAGATTAACTAGCTTAACTTTCTTGTACTACAGATAAGGGAACTGAGGCCAAAGCTAGATTAAGGGACTTACCCAGAGATCCTTTCTTCTATTCCTGCTAGTTCCTTTGACTCCTGTTTAAGGCCAAGGATAGAAGATTTTGCTCGGCTCCTGTGCGATTCCTGGTCCTCTGCTTGGGGAGAGAACTTTGGCAGGACAAGTTATTGGATGTAAAAAACTGCCACTCTGATCCCCAAGATGGCTTAAAAGCTGGCTGGGTCTTCCCCCAAGCAGGGATAGGGACCATGTTTGGACTATCTGCTGCCTCTGCTTCCTTTTAAACTGTCAGGACTCAGCCCACAGCTAGGCTGGTCAACCTCCTCCACAACAAGTGCCTTTCAAGTAGGATGTCTCCCAACTTGGACTCTGCTCCCTTCTTTCCCCTGCTGGGATTGCTCACCCACTTTGGTCACTGTAGCAAATCTTTTAGCTAACTTGGTTCAGCAGAGGGAAACAGAATAGTTCAGAGGAGTGGTAATCAAAAGGAAAAATAAGGGCCTTCGAAAGGGAAAGGAGCATTATCATAGGGCATTTTTATTCTCATTCTCTTTCAGAAAGGGATGGAAAAGTTGCCGCTTGAGAATTAAATTGGAGCAAAAAGACGAATCCTGATACTAACCTTGACAATGAGCAAGTAAATCACTTAATCTCTGGGGGCCTCAAGTTTCCTCATCTGCAAAAGGAGATGAGGCCTCTGTGGGTCTCTCAAGCTTTAAATCTTGTAATAATCTATTCTAGATCTCTCATTTTAGAGGAAGAAACTGAAGATCAGAAAGGAGAAGGGATACACTCAAAATTACATCACTTTCTCTCTCTTCTTGTCTGACTTGGACTGCTAGGACCCCAGGTAGAGAATCCTGACTAATACTGAAAGATGCTAGAACTCTGATCAATGTCGTGACCGGACTTCAGAGGACTGATAGTGAAATACAGATTTTCAGAGAGGAGCTTAGTCATTTCTTATCCTAAATCAAAGAGTTGTCTGGGAGAAAGGACTTTGATATTAAACTCCAAAACAGGTACAAAAAGAAAAGATACAGTCTTAGTTTGGGGGTACTGTGCCTGGCTTTTATTAGCTGGAGCTATGGCTCATAACCTCTGGCTGTGACTAAAGAGCCGTCAGCCTGCTCTTAACAGAGACATGCTTTTTAGTTTCTGTACCTAAGTAAAGGGAAGCTGACAAACAACCGCAGTTGGTCCTGAAGAGATTAAGCTGAGGAACTGAGAGTAGGGAGCAATTATAATATTAACAGTGGGCTGGAACATAGAGTAGCCTCAGAGCTTGACAGAGACAGAAAGCAGCAGGCCTAGTATAGTGTAGAGGATAGAGTACTGGACATGGGATCAAGAAGACGTGAGTTCCTATCTTAGACATTCAAAAACTGACTCTGGGAGGACAAATTCCAATTCTTTCTGCTTATTTTCCCATCTGTACAATGGGTATAATAAACACATTACAACAAGATGATTATATGTTGCTCAATTCTGATAGAAATGGCTTCTCTTCAACAATGAAATGATTCAGGCCAGTTCCAATGGTTTTGTGATGAAGAGAGCCATCTGTACCCAGAAAGAGGACTGTGGGAACTGAGTGTGGTTCACAACATAGTATTTTCACTCTTTTCGTTGTTGTTTCCTTGCTTTTTGTTTTCTTTCTCATTTTTTTTAACTTTTTGATCTGATTTTTCTTGCATAGCATATTTGTGGAAATATGTATAGAAGAATTGTACATGTTTGACATATGTTGGATTACTTGCCGTCTAAGGAAGGGGATGGGGGGAAGGGAGGAAGCAATTAAGATTTTGTAAGGATGAATGTTGAAAATTATCCATGTATATAATTTAAAATAAAAAGCTTTAATTAAAAAATGGGTAGGACTTACCACAGAAATATTGTGAGGATCAAATGCAATGATATAGGTACAGTGCTTTGCAAAACTTTAAATACTTATATAAATGTTAGCTAATAGTATCAGTATCATTATCACCAGGAGACATTAGCCACACTATATGTTGGGCATTAGTTGTCCCTCCATGTATGTGCTCTGTCCATATGTTGTGTGTTCCTCTGAGACATGCATTCTTTTCATGCATGATTCCTATCCATATCATTTATGGGAAAGTATGCCTTAGCTCTTACACAGACTGGGAAACCACAGCCCGAGGAGATTAAATGATTTGCCCATTTGGCACAATGGCAGGGTTCCCTGACTCAAAAGCAACTGTTCTTTCACTATAAGGGCTAATAACAGTTTGAATGGGATCTACCACTGTTGAATTACATTCTACACCAAAGCTTTATCTTGAAACTACAGTGGAATTTGGGGCTGCCATAGCCTTTGAGGGAGTGCATTTTTGGGATATCCTTATTAGTATTCTTTCTTTTTTTTAAATTAATTTTATAATTATAAAAATTTTTTTTGACAGTACATATGCATGAGTAATTTTTTTATAACATTATCCCTTGTATTCATTTTTCCAAATTTTCCCCTCCCTCCCTCTACTCCCTCCCCTAGATGACAGGCAATCCCATTATTAGTATTCTTTCAATTAAACTCTGGATTTAACAATAACAGGTACATAACAGATTATGTTAGCTTGCTCTCTCCCCATTTTACAGATGAGGAAGTTGAGGCCAGAGTGATAAATGGACGTGCCAATGCCCTTATCTAGGAAGACAAGTTGTTACATATTACAGTTCATATTTCTGCATTTGATGTCTTTCTCTTTCTTCAAGGCCCAAGTCACAGTAGGAAAGTTTAGTTGTCTTTCTTGACCAAGCACCCACCAATGGCTGGGTCTTTCAGTTTTTGGCTCAGAAAGATACCCTCCAACTCCAGCTCCCACCCCCTGTACCAAATAAACACTGAGCTGCTGCCACTTTGTCTAAATGCTCTCAGTGTGTGGGTGGCAGTGTCTTGAGTGAGGGCGCAAGATTAATGAAACTGGAGGAGGTTGTATAAACTAGCTTCCAAACTGGCAGATTCACAGCCCACTGGGCAATCTCTGTAGGCAAAGTCTGTTTATCTTCTGAATATACAGACCTTGCACACTCTCAGGGGAATGAGGATGGCTCAGTGTCTTGGGGCCAGAGAGGGGATCCCCCCAACACATGCATTTGCAATATCATTTGAGAAGTGATTTCCTGTCTTTTCTGGTTATGGGGAGAGGTCTTGAAAAGCGTTACTATCTGGTAGCTTCCTGTTTTTCTTAACAAATTTTTTTCTACTCACTAGGTGCTTTCTACTCATTAGGTTTGTTTTTTTAATCTGCAGGAGGAACACAAGCTGTCAATGAGAGCTTTCTAAATGTCAATTTTTTTTAACGGCCTGTGGTTTCCTAATTGTGGGTTCTCCCTCTTTTGAGCCTGATGTGGTAGAAGAACACTGATTAGGAATCAAGGACATAGGTTCAAATCCAGTTTCTGTTATTTTCTGCATCACCTCATTTCCTTTCTCTGAGACAGTTTCTTCATTTGTTAAACATAGGGACTAGAATTATAGAACAAATAGCTCGTGGCCCATGTTTTTGTAATCGGGAGTAAGCATTGTGCCTCGATTTTCTTTATCTCTTTCTTAGTACCCAGAATGGCTTTGCCAGCAATAACTATCAAACCCCTAGATAAATAAATGGTTGAGAGCTTTGGGGAGGGTAATGTGCAGAAGTGGACACTAGGGGGTGACCTTGTCTTCCTGGAATGCTTGAAGTTGCCAATGGTCAAATTATAGAAATCTGGACCCAGGAGGCAGCTTTTGGATACACATTCCAGTATTCCTTTTCTTGTGTTCCAAACCCTCCCCCAATGCCCTTCCTACTCTCCAAAACCCTTTAGGCCTGAGCTCTCCTTCCCCTTGAATCCTTCAATCAGGAGAAGTATAACTTTTTTTCTACTAGGTTATAAGATTCAGAGCTTGAATAGACATCTCTTAAAGAACATTAAGTCAAACTCCTTAACTTTACAGATGGGAAACTGAGGTCCAGAGAAATGATCTGACTTGTCCAAATCCACATACATGGTTAATAAGTGTCAGAACTCAGTCTCAACTCAGGACTTCCTATTACTTTTAATTCAATCCAATCCAACCAGCCAGAAATGATTAAAATGCCCATTGTTTCTTTTTACTTTGTATGTATGAACTCTTCATTTTAGAGATAAGGAAACTGAGGACCAGAAAGAGAGCACAATTTGTTCAGATTTATAAAGCTAGTAAAAAATAAAGCTATGTTTCTAGACTTCAGGTATACAGCTCTTCAGATAACCTCAGCATGACTAGTTTGGGAATACCAGCATAGGCTTTTCTGGAGAAAGTGGCAATTGATTAACTCCAGACTATCTCCATTTGGTTCAGATACTCAAATCCAAAATAGTCAAGGAGATATATGTGTGTCCTTTCCTCTGGGATGAGGCTTAACTTGGGCTTCAGGAGGCCTAGGACAGCTAAAAGGGAGATGACTCCATCTACCCATCTATCCAAGGAGAGACAAGGAGAGATGGGGGTGGGAGGAAGATTCCAATTCTAAGTTCTTGGTGTGTTTCCTGTAATCACAGAAGCCTTGGGAAATGTGAGCTCTTCAGAATCCAGGAACAGGACCTTTTAAAAAGCCTTTCCCTGAATATCAGTAATACCCCTGAATATCTGCTCTCTCCACATATCTTTTTTTTTTTTTTTTTTTTTTTTTTTTTTGAGGCTGGGGTTAAGTGACTTGCCCAGGGTCACACAGCTAGGAAGTGTTAAGTGTCTGAGACCAGATTTGAACTCGGGTCCTCCTGAATTCAGGGCTGGTGCTCTATCCACTGCGCCATCTAGCTGCCCCACCACATATCTTTTTGAAGGCACTAATAATTAAACAGGTCTAAATATTAAGAGCAAAGGTGCCTACTATGGGCATGTTGCATGACTGGGCCATCTCCCTGGCCATGCCCAGTCCTGAGTGGCTTGACACCAGGTGGTTAAGAATGACCCTCCTGATTATCCTGGACTCTCCTGACCCTGGCCTTGGCCCAGATATAGTAATTCTAAACCAAATTCAAGGAAGAACCAAGACCATTTCAAAAGTCATAGGCAGAATTATTTGGTCATCTGATGGTTCTGATTTCTTAGAATCTTCTCTAGGTATGCTCACACTGGTTGTACCTCTTCTGGGAGTGGTGAATATAGTGCTGGACTTAAAATCAGAAGACACATCTCTGGGACACTTACTAGTTGTATGACACTCCATCAGGCTCAGTTTTCTCATCTGCAAAATGTGAATAATAACAGTATACACCTCATAGACTTTTTTCGATGTTCAGTTGTGATAACATTTTGGAAACACAAAAGTGTCAAATAAATACTGGTGATGATGGTGGTGATATGTAGAAAAAAAAAACATTCACATTTCTCCACCACCTCAAATGTACAAGATCCTTTCCAGGTGGAAATCTTGCTATTTCTCTGACATGGAGAAACTGCACATTGAGAAATGCAATGCAAGTGGTTGGAACAGAACATCCTGGTGTTTGTCAGATTCTGAGAAGAGAGAGCATGGAGCACAGGGATTAGGCAGATCTCTCTCTGCCCTGAATGTTCCGGACTAGGCACCATACAGTAGTGCAGGTAGTTTCCATTTTTGGTTCTGCTTTGAGTTGGGGAATGAGAATCAAGAGACCATGAAGTGAGAGAGATTGAAAGGAAAGGAGAACAGAAACAGGAAATATAGAGGAAGCCAACTGGCATGATTACCTCCACCTGTTAGGACCCCAGAAGGGGTGTGACTGGAGTAGGCTAATAATGTCTGTGAAATTTTTCTTTCTGGGAGATTTGATAAAGGTTACTGCTTGCATTCCTTTACCCTTCCTTAACCCTATCCAGACAAATGGACATTTATTCTAGTTTTCATGTCTTTAAAATTTGTTGATACATTATACTTTAAAATGACTGGGATAAAGATTTGAACAATCCTAACCACTCTAGTTTGAGTGATTCATTATTATAAAAAAAAGGGGGAGCAAGAAGACTGGCAAAATTTTTGGAGATTGAGGAAAAGAGCCTTGAACTTTCAATACAATTTGCCAGTATTTTATCTTGGCCAAAGTGCTCCTGAACTAAATGAGAGAAACTCTTGTTAATATTGATTTTTAAAATTTTTGGATAAATGTCCTAAATTAGGGCAAAAGCTGCATCCAGATTTTCCATCCTTAAATAAAAAGTGATCCAATTGCCATTTTGATTTCAGGTGAGGAGCTGGATGATGTTATTATTTCTGCACCCCATAGACATGCAGAGAAAAATCTGTACTATGGTGCTAAGGAAAATGACTAGAAAGTAAGTTATACCTAGTGGCAGAAGAAGAGGAGTTGCTGAACCACTGGTAATATTCACATTCCAAGAATGGAGGCCAGAGGATGGAATGAGCTACAGAATTCAATTGGATATTTTTGTTTCACCTTCAATCAAAAAAAAAAAAAAAAAAAAGCTTCCAACTTTCATAAATATCTGGCTATGGAGACAAGAGATGATGAAAGGCAGAGAGATAGATTTTGCAGACAGAAGACTTTGGCTTAAATCCCGGTTCCACCAATGATTCCCTGCAAGACCTTCACAAGTAAGGCCTCAGTTTCCTTATCTGTAAAATGAGGGATTTGGATCAAGTACTTTGGATCGATACTTTTCTGCTCAAAATTTGTACTCATATTATCATCCCTATGTTATACAAGGGAGAATTGAGCTCAGCAAAGTAGAATGACTTGACTATAGTCATATAGCTATAAGTAAGAGTCACAACTGGAGCCAGGTCTTCAGATGATAGATCTAGTGCTTTCTTTCCTCCACCCAAGAGCAGCAGTGGGAGAAGTAGTCATCCACATGAGATAACCTGAGAGAGTCCAAGAAGATCCCCACCATCTCCCCCATGGTCTGCCACTGTTGCTGTTATTATCATTCACATCAGTCATGGCTGACTCTTTGTGACACCATTTGGGGTTTTCTTGGCAGAGATGCTGGCGTGGTTTGCCACCTTCCAACTGCAGCTTATTTTACTGAGAAGGAAACTGAGGCAAACAGGGTGAAGTGATGTGGCAAAGTCGCACAGATTTCCAGTGTCTGAAGTTGAATCTGAACTATGGTTTTCTTGACTTTGGGCCCAGTGCTCCATTCATTATACTACCTAGCTGCCTCATAAGAGAAGCAATGCTATGAGTTGAATCTTCATCAACATCATCATCTCCTTCTCCTCCTTCCTTCCTTCTTCTTCCTCATCTTATTCCTTCTCTTCTTCTCCTCCTCCTCTTTTTCCTCCTCCTTCTTTCTTGACTTTTTGTTCCTCTTCCCTTGAAGGAGAGGGGAATATTGAGGGGAATACATAAGGAATCAGACATGCTAGGATAAAATGAAATTACATTTTCATTACATAAAAACATAATTTTTATGGGTAAAAAATCTACTCTTCTTGGGTCTCATTTCCTCGTCTGTAAATGAAGAGGTTTGACTAGATGGCTGTAGGTCAGAAACCATTGACTTATATGGAAAGAGTCCATAATGACTATTTCATTATAAGGAAGAACAGGAACTGTTGAGCCTAGTGAAGGGGAAAGTGAGACACAATATATGAAGGGTCTTCATCAGAAAGAGAAGTTAGATTAATACTATTTGGCCTCAGAGGACAGAGCTGGAAACAATAAATTTCCAGGGGGAGGGGACAGATTTTACTGAATTACAGAACTTCAGAGTGTGAAGGGACAGTGGTATGTGGGGCCATCTTGAATC
This sequence comes from Sminthopsis crassicaudata, assembly GCF_048593235.1. Taxonomy (NCBI): domain Eukaryota; kingdom Metazoa; phylum Chordata; class Mammalia; order Dasyuromorphia; family Dasyuridae; genus Sminthopsis; species Sminthopsis crassicaudata. The sequence goes on along the minus strand of NC_133618.1, from coordinate 634,707,652 downwards.
AGTTTAGTTGAGCTGATTGTTTCATTTTTATTGTGAGGATTTACAACTCAGGAATCAACAAACTGGGGCTTGGACTGATTGGTTGATTGTCCAGACTTGAAAAAGTGATACAGAAAATGTTAATAATTCATGTTAACCTTAAACAGATGGCATCATACATATATTTATTTTTGAGAGGCAACTAGTTATATGGCACATAGTAGGTACTATATAAATGCTAGCTATTATAAAATAATAAATATAAAAAACTAAAATAATATTATATAATAAAAGTTAGCATTTACATGGCACATATTCAGTGCTACATATATGCTAGCTATTATAATTATCATCACCATTACATTCTCTAGACTAAGCCTCCTCATTTCCTTTAACTAATCTTCAGAGGCAAGAACTCAAAACTCCTCTGGACTCTCTCCAACTCAGCAATGTCTTTCCTTCCTTTTGGATCCTGGAATAGAACTGATGAGGTCTGGCCAGGGCAGAAGACAGAGGCATTATCATTTCCTTATTCCTACTCTCTTAATACAGTCCAAAATCATATTAGCTTGTGCGCTGCTATGTCATATTCGGTATTGACACTGAACTTGTGATCCGTGAAACCCTCAGATTTTTTTTCAGAAATGCTAACCCTAACTTCCCAATCTTGCACTTGTGAAATTGGGGGTTTTGTAGTTAAATAGAAGCCTACATTTATGGACAGGAATAGGGCTGAACCTGTGATTTCACTGAGATATCCTTATCCCAGATGAGGATATTTCCTCAACTAATGCAAGTTAACACCTTTTCAATTTACAATGGGAGGGAACTGAGAAGAGCATCAAGGGGCTAAAGTCAGTAAATGACAGAAATTGGATTTGGATAGCTGTATAACTAATAATATATAATAATGATATATATCACTTTATATAATAGCTAATAATATGATAGCCATGTATACCTCTTTGTGTAATGACTATATAATAGCTAATAATATATAATAGATATATTACCTACTACTTTGTATAATAGCTATATATAAAATACCACTTTATGGAAATATAAGTTACATATATGATTACATCACTTTAATTTTTCTAAATGCACTTTTCAAATATTACCTCATTTCATTAATAGTACCATTAGCTTTATTATAAATTATAATACTTATTTGTTAGAATAAAACTTCATTAGGGCAGCTAGATGGCATCAGTGCACAGAGGGCAGGTTTGTAGTCAGGAACAGCTGACTCCAAATCCAGTCTGATATTTACTAGCTATGTGCCTTAGTCTCTTTATCTGCAAAATTAGCTGGATAAGGAAATGGCAATCAATCCAGTGTTTCTGCCAAGAAAACCCCAAATGGGATCATGAAACCTACCATATAACTGAACAAAACCCACAAAATCTCATTGAGACAAATTATCATCATCCAGATTTTGTTCTAGCTGGATCTGAACTCTTGGGGTCCTGCTGATCCTTTGTGATAATACTTTGTTTCAGGTCTATGAAGAAAAGGTTTAGATGTCTCCTGGTAGAATGTAAACTCCTTGAAAGCAGCCACAGTCCAAATTTTTGTCTTTTTATCCCATGGTATAGGGCTTAGCAGAGAGCATGCCTTTGATAAATGTTTATTGATTGGTTATCAAGCAAATTAATATAATAAGACTACAGCAATACATGAAAGTGCACATCTATGTGCATGTATGTGAGAGAGAGAGCCTATGAAAGAAAACTAATTGCTTAGAACTAGACCCTGGGATAATTCTTTCTTTTTTTTTTTTTATTAAAGTTTTTAATTTTCAAAACATATGCATGGATAATTTTTCAACATTAACCCTTGCAAAACTTTACATTCTAATTTCCCTCTCTTCCCCTACCCCCTCCCCTAGTTGGCAAGTAATCCAATATATGTTAAACACGGTAAAATATATATTTTCTTTGCAAATGAATGCTGCTAATTACAGATGTGCCTCTACTGGAAACATCTGTGAATGATTAGGCTGTGTTAGAGGGCATTCTTTGAAGTAATAAAACTGGTTTTCTTTGAAAGTTCTTCCCTGAATCCCCAAGAAACAGGATTAAGAAGGGGTTAAACACAGGGCTCTCATTATTCCCAAAACAAAAGACTCTCATTTGAAAGACTTACTATAAATAGTGGGAAAAATCCTTGAGTGCCTTTTAAATGAATGGGATTGAAAATCCAAAATCCTATCTCCAGGAGACTTTTCTAGCAACAGAAAATGAAGTGACACATTGGGTAAATCGAATCCTCTCCCTATTCCCTTTGTAATGAATAAATTTGTTTTTGATCCAGAAGAAACTTCTAATCACACAAGCTCACCACCTGTGAAGAATATATTTCTTCCAAAGCCAAAAAATATATGAGATATTTTAATATCCGAGTCATCTTATATTTTGATGATCATTTATTCTTTAAGCAGGAGAAAATCTAGCACCAATGGTGGGCTCTGATATTTACTTGAGTTTTGTTATTGCTTAAGGTTTCCAGTTCAGACTTAATATCAGTGAGCAAATTGTTCTGCTGCTCTTTTCTTTCTTCTGCCCACTAGCCCAACTTCACACAGCCAGCTTCCTGGACACTCTTTCCCATTATAATTAGTTAATTGAATTTACCAATCATTTGTTGATCAGTCAGCCAAAAAGCATTTATTAAGTGTTTTACTTACTCTATACCAGGCATGGGGTAGTCACTGAGGATACCAGTACAAAATGGAAATAATCCTTACCCTCAAGAAGCTTATGTTCTACAAAGACACATCTATGGATGGTCTTTAACCCTACCTAGCCACCCTTCCCCACTTCTCCTTTCTGATTCATTCTTGCTTTTCCTTATGAATAAAGTCAAAATTCCCTGTGCCTTCCTTTTCCACAGTGACTTCTTTCCTTGGATTGGTCTATCCTTTGGGTAGTAACCTTTCTGATTACTGGGCTATTCCTGGGATGACCTTGGCTCAGCCCCAGGCCGTGAGAAAGGCCCCAGGTGAAGCCTGTGATACGGTCCAGAGCTGACAAAATCTCAGATTAATTCAGTATGAGTCATCAAAAACCCAGAGAGCAACGCCCAAGTCAGGGTTCCCTCCCACCCAATACCAGTGTTCCTGGTATGCCAGGCTGGACTTTCCTGAAAGAGCACAGAAATGACTTTCAATTCAATTGAATAAAATGTTTTGAGTTTCTATTATGTTCAAGGCCTTCCATTGGCCCCTGGGAAAATAAAGATGAAAAAAACCCGTTTCTACCCTCACAGAGCTTGTAATCCAATAAGGAAGATGTGACAACATCTTATGTGACATATTCATGACAAATGATTCCTGATTGACTGGAATAGGAACAGCAGGGAAAACCAGGCAAAAGTCCAAGAGGAAAGAGAGGACAGTTTTGGCTTGGGAGGGAGGGGGTTCAACAGAATATTGTAGCTAGAAAGGACATTAGAATGTAGAATATTAATACAGGAAAGGTCTTTAGGACATAGAATTTTAGAACAAAGACTTGGAATTGGGAGAGATCTTAGAACATAGAATGTCAGAGCTGGAAGAGATATTAAAACAGAATAATAGTAAAGAAAGAGACAATATTGAATGTTAAAGCTAACAGAGATTTTAGAACATAGAATGCTAGACCACAGAACAAAGAGGTTCTGAGCTGGAGAACAATATATACAGAGAAAATTTCCTGGAAATTTCTATTTAAAACAATTTAAATGGAAAGCACACCCCCCCCCCCAACAATAACAAGATGAAAACGGAGTGTTGTGTAATTAAAATACTGAGGCTTGCCCTTCAAGTGCATGAAAATGCACCTCCCTCCCTTCTTTGTAGAAGGGGAAGGAGGGAATATGGATGCAGAACACTGCAAGTTATTTTGGACTTCCATAATGTGGTGGTTAGATTTGTTGAGTTGCTTTTTTTTTTCCTTTTTTTTTCTTTTTTATTATACAGAATAGTTCTATGATTAAAAAAAAGGGGGATATTTTGGGAAATTAAAGTGATGTAAAAACAAAATATATCAAAATTAGAAAAAAAAAATTTACTGAATCTGAAAGATCTCATGTTGTAACAAGTGAATTGCTTTGACCAGTATTAGTGTTCACTGAGAATTTTTGGAACACCTATTTCCTAGAGACCCAAGCCCCATTCATCACACCTCTTGATACGCTCACAATCGCTGTTTCTTGTAACTACTAAGTAAACCAAACCAGGTACTGCGCTCCTGTTCCCGGCCACACTAACTTTAGTTCTGTACCCTGCTGTGAGAATCAAAATGTTCCCACAGGACCCAGGAGCGGCTGCATTGTCCACATATGAGCCTGCCATGGGAACTGCTACTCAAGAACTGTCATAGTCTAGCCCACTTATAAAGCACTACCTTTGCCCCAACAGGTTAAGCCCTCCTCCTCAGGAGAACTTCCCCTTCAAATATTTTCCTCACTTTGAAATTAATTAAGCTTCTGTTTGATCCCTCTCTTGTATCCTTAGTCTGCTCTGTTCTAGTCTGACCACCCACAGGTTAGAGCCCATTCCAGTCTGATTGACAAAACCCACTTCAAATACCTACTAGCTAGAGTGTATCTTTCTAGGTCTCCATTCCCCCAAACGGGGATAATATTTATAATAACTACTTAATAAGGATGGTAAAAAAAAAATGATTTCGGCAAACTCCAAAGTGACAGAAAAATGGTACTTACTACTTATATTTATCTCCATCTTTTTAATGGCAATTATTTCATGATGATGTTTGATGGCTTGACGTCATAAAACACCTCAGATTGCAGGTTCCCAAAGAGCCCTGCTGGCCAGGGTGAGGAGGTTTGGGCAAATTCCCCTTGAACACAAGAAGTGGACTTTGGAAGAGGAAAATGGGCATAATCACTGAGAGATTGGTTCAAGTACTTCCCCCTTTCCAAGAAGGAAATCCAGGCAAAGCTGGGGAAGGATGGAGGTGATGCTTTGTTGAAGGGATATTCCAGTTTCTCACTTTTGCTTCTGTATTCCCAGAGCACATAATAGGTTCTCAATAATGCTGAATTTTATTGAAATAGGAAAGTCTATTAACCCCAGAAGGGGTGAAGATAGGGGGTTTGGGTAGCCATCCAAGGATTTTTTCTGAACTTCTGGTTTCTAATTTAAAAGTATTTAAAGGTAATCTGAAATCTAAGGGATGGGAGACCCAGGACAGGAAGGCCTTGTCCATTATTATAACTAGCATTTATGTAGTGCTTTAAGGTTTACAAAGTATTTTATAACTTTATATGTATATACATATATAAATTATATATATAATATTATTATTTATTAACTCATTTTACCTTCACAAAACTCCTGGCTGGTAGATGCTATTATTATTATTCACATTTTACAGATGAAGAAACTGAGACAGACAGTGGTTAAATGGATTGTCCAGGAACATGTAGCTAGTAAGTGTCTAAGAGAGAATTTCAACCCAGGTCTTTCTGACTCCAGCTTGTACATTTACCACCTAGGTTCCTGAACTATTGTCTACCTCCAGAGAAGGAACTCATCAATCTGAATGTATATTGAAGCATACTTTTAACACGTTATTATTCTCCATTTTTTTTGGTCTTCATTTTCTTTTTTTAATTTTTTGAAAAATATTTATTTATTTGTTTTTGGTCTGCATTTTCTTTTGCAACATGACTAATATAGGAATTTTTTGCATGACTCTACCTGTATTATCCATATCAAATTGCTTGTCTTCTCATGGAAGGGGGAGGGGAAAGAATGAGGGAGAGAATATAGAACTCAAAAAAAAATTTTTTTAAGTGTTAAAATTTTTTATTCCATACGAATGAGGAAAAAAATTAAAGTAGATTTGTGAGCTAAAGATTAACGCAATGTATATAAACTATAAAAAGCAGTCACTCATTTGCATAAGAATTTCACATACATAATCCCATGGATTCTTACCTGCTAGAACAAGCAGGAGAAATGGAGAAGAGGACGCTGGACGGATGGGAATAGTTCTGGGCCTAGTCTGGAAGCCCAGTTAAAATGGGGCCCCCACACAGACAGGTCCTTTCACTCCGCCTGCCCCAGTTTCCTCCACTCTGAAACAGGGATAACATCGCTACCTGCCAGGGTCGTAGTGTGAGGATCAAATGTGATGTTTGTACGGAACTCAGCACCGTTGGGGCGGACAGCAAGCTTCCCCCTGGGGAGGGGCCCCGGCTGCTGGCTCTGAGTCTGCTTCAGATCTCACAGCACGGGGCAGCCGGGTGGTGCGGCGGGCAGAGCTCCAGCCCTGAAGTCAGGAGGACCAGAGTTCGAATCTGTCCTCAGACACTTAAAAAAAATGTCAACGGCCCATCCCCCAAGCTCCTTTAAACGGTTAATCTCTATCCACCCTTCCCCTCCTCCACACGCGTACAAGAGCAGGACTTGGAAGCCCTGAGTGTGAATCTAGCCCCGGCTGTTTGAGAGTCACGTGTTTCTCTCCCTTAGTAAAAGGAGGGATTGGACTTTGGTGATCTCTGCAGGTCCCTTTTCTGGCTCAGAAATCTAGCGCTCGCTGTGGAACCTCCTTTCCAGCCCGGGGAGAGTTCGGGCAGAATCCGGATCTCGCCTGGGCGCCGGCGGGCACTCGCCGTCTCCTGCCTCAGTTTCCTCACTTGTTAGCTGAGATCCAGGACCGGAAGGTCTGAGAAATGTCCGCATGAGAACTGCCCCTCCCAGGGCGCTTGTCTGCTCTGTGGATGAAGAGCTGGAGTCTAGGCCGAGAAAGCGTCGGCAGCTGTGCTCCAGGGACCAGTTGTTGTATTCCCTTTAACCGTTTTTTTGACGTCTGTCTTTTTACAGCATTCCGTTTTCCCACCCTTCACACTGGACCTTGCTTGTGATAAAGAAAAATAACGGGGGGAGGGGAAAGACGCAGAGCCTTGTTTGGCAGTGTATGTAGTATTCTGCCCCGGTGCCCCCCCCAGCTGTAGGGGCTTCTCCCCCCTCCCCACGCCGTTTCTCAGAGATCCCCTTCCTTTTTCGGCTCCGGTCCCGTTCATACTGTAGCCATTCTGGGTTTTCGGTTCCGCATCGGTTCGCGGAAAGAGCAGCTGGTTCTGGCACTGAGAGGCGGGCATCAGGTCCCGGGCCGAGGCTGGGCAGCTTGGAGCAGGCCCCGCTCCTCCCCGCCCCCCCGCCCCCGCCGGCAATGAGGGGGCGGCCTGACAGATGCCCGAAAAGTTCTGCCCCTCCCCCATCCCCTCTGCGGGACTCTCCGTCCCTTTCTCAGGCCGGCTCCACGAGGGAGACCCCAGCCCTTCCTAGCGCTCCATCCAATCAACGTTTGTGAGTAACTGCGCCGCGCGGAGAGCGGGGGGTACACACAGAGGCGGGGCAGTCCCGGCCTCCGGCAGCGAAATCTCACTGGGAAAGAGGGCTGAAGAGCGGGCGCGAGGGGCCGTGGGAGGGGCCGCGGTCCCTGAGCAAGGGGGGCTGCTGGGCCTCGGATTCCCCCCCCCCCCGAGCCGCCTTCGGGAGCCGCCGCTCCCACTCTGTATCTCGGGTTCCCGCGTGGGGCCGTCGGGTGTTTCCCCTCGAAGGCTCCAGGGCTGCCCCCACACCTACAGGCGACATTCCCGGGGCCAGTCACCTCCCGGCATTCGGAGAGCACCTGCCCAGCCGAGAGGATGCAAACATGAGGCGCCTGCTGTGTGCAATCAGAGCCCTCGGCCAGCCCCCGCCGCGGCCGCCCCGCCCAGGACTTCCTCGAGGCCCCGCCCCCTCCCGCTCCCATTGGCGGCCTCCGCGGGCCGGGAGCCGTGAGTGGCGCGCCGCGGCTGGTCGGCGGAGGGGGCGGGGCGCTGGCCGGGCCCGGGCAGCAGCTGCAGCCGCAGGTGGGGCCGGGCCGGGCCGGGCCGGGCGGCGGAGTTTGGGTCCGGCGGCTGCGGGAGGAGGATGGCCCGCGGGGACTCGGAGCAGGTGCGCTACTGCGCGCGCTTCTCTTACCTGTACCTCAAGTTCTCGCTCGTCATCTATTCCTCCTTCTTCTGGGTGAGTGACCCCAGCACTGAGACTCCCCCGCCCCCACCGCGGGAGGAGGGGGAGGGGAGCGGGCCTGGCCGGCGGGCGGTGGGAAGCGTCAGCCCCGCCCCCGGGCCCGGACCCTCTCCCCTGTGCGGGCGGGGGTCTCTTCCAAAGCCGGGCCTGGGGCGCAGGAGAAGGGAGAAGGAAGAGAACGTGCGTGGGAAAGCGGGCGGCCAAGGGGGGGTGGGATAGAGTAGCCTGGGGGAGGGCTACAAGGGGGGAGGGTAGGAGAGACCCGACTCCGGGTGGGAGAGCGCTGCGGAAGAGACCGGGGGCGGCGGAGAATGAATGAATGAGGCAGTTACCGGGCCGAGGGAGGAGGAAGTCCTCGACTCCCCGGGCAATTACTGGAAATCCCTCCGGCGCCAGGTGAGTGTACCTGGGGGGGAGGGGAGGATGCAGCTGCACCCGCGGGTGCGGAGCCTGCCCGGGGCACGCACTCCTCCGTCCGTGAGTGTGACCCAGTCCCCCCTTCCGGACTCTCTGCTTCTTACCCCACGCCCCCCCCTCGGTGCCGCTGTGCCCGCCGGGCAGTCCCAGAAGGACTGGCTCTTTGTAGCGAAGTCCGGTGCTGGGGAGCTACGATTGGGCTCGGAGTGGGGGCCCGGAGCCAGCCTCGGGGGCCGCCCCTGCACTGTCCGGTCCGGGTTCCTCATCTGTACACCAGGACCGCACGGCCCGCAGGGTCCTTCCAGCCCGAACTCCAAGATCCCTAAACTAGCGAGGATTGATTTAGAAAGGGGGGGGGGTCCGACGTCATCGCGGATTAAACGTTTGCGGAGCATCCGAGCCCGGCGGGTCCCGGGCAGCTCGCTGTCCTGCGGGGGGAGGGGCCGGGCGTCGCTTCTGGAGAGGAAAAATCACGACTGTGGCCTTGACACTTGGACAAAGACTTAGTTCTAAGGATCGGTTTTCTTCATCTCTGAAATGATGGCAGATAAGACCCGTTTACGACCCACTGCTATTGTCATTCCCGGTAGTGTTCAGTGGCCCTGGCCACCCTTTCAGAGAGGCCAAAGTTACACCCTTTCAGAGAGGCCAAAGTTACCCCCTTTCCTACCTGTTTTAATGGGAAAAAAAACTGGATTTTATATCTTCTGGTTTAAGTTAGAGATGCTCTGGGAAAGCCACGGTTAGGGAGGTGCCTGGTGCAAACTGAACTTTAATCCACCTGCTCTGTGCTGGGATGGGAGCTGGCCTGGGTTCCAAAAACCGGGCTTCTAGCCTTGCTTCTGGTCCGTGCTGGACACACCCTCCCGGGCAAACCACTTTTTATGCGTCCCTGCTCCTTGGGCAACTCTAAGTTTATAAGTTGAAAACTGGTGCAAATCTGCCCTTGCAAAAGTAAATGTTCTTACCTGAGCTTCCCTAATCTAAACAAAATAATCATTTTTTGAAGTGCCTCAGTTTTAGAAGTGAGGAACAGAATGAGGTTGTGACTTACTTAGCCAAAATCACTAAACATTTATTAAATGCCTGCAGTTGTGCTAAACTCTGGGGGGAGGGATGGTCCTTCAAGTTTACAATCTAATGGAAAGCAGACAACAAACATATATAAAGTCAGCTATATACCGGATAAATAGGAAATAATGACCAGGAAAAGTGCTACTATTAAGGGGATTAGGGAAGGATTCCTGGAAAAGGAGGAATTTTAGTTGTTTCTTGAAGGAGAGAGAGGGAGGGGGAACCAGTAAAGGGCTTTAGTTGAGAAGAGAATCCAGAGAATTCCAGGTGTGAGGAACAATGAGAGAGAACTCTCTGTAGGGAGAGATGGAGTGTTTGGTTCATGGAACTGCCGGGAGGCCATGTATTAAGTATGAGACTCTTAAGTTTCAAATCCAGGTTCTTTCACTTTCAAATCAGAACACTTTCCACAGGGTGGCACTGCCTGGAGGGGCAGGTCAGTTGGACATAAAGGAGGAGTAATTGCAAAATATTGGTTAGGTAGGTGGTCATCAGATCTGGGAGGATGTTCATCTCAATACGTTTTATGAAGAGCTTATTATATTTCAAGCTGGGAATATATGGAATAAAACAAAACCAGTTCCTGCCTCAATTTCAAGTTCTAATTTCAGATGCACTATGCACATACACATAAAATAATAGCTAAAACTAGAATTTATACAGCATTATAAGATTTGCAAAGCATTTACCATATGTTAATTCATTTGATCCCTGTGAAGTAGATGCTATTATTATCTCTAACGGTGAGGAAATTGAAACAGATATTGAATCACTTGCTAGTGTCCAGAGGTAGGATTTGAATTGGGTCTTTCTCACTTCAAATTTAACATGCTATCTCCTGTACTGCATAGATGTCCTGTTAAATATTATCATACTTGTATTTATAAGCAAGATTCAGCCAAAGAGGATTTTTGTTCTCTCTCTTAGAGACAATGTGGCTTAGTGGATAGAAAGCTGAGCAAGACTTAAGTCCTGCCTCTTAGTAGCTGTGACCCTGACCCTTAGTGCTCCAAGTAGCTCTCTACAAATGGAAGTCACCGAGGAGGGAACTGCCTGTATTGGTAGATTGCATTTCATTACCTAGATTACAGTGGTCCTCAAACTTTTTAAATAGGGGCCAGTTCACTGTCTCTCAGACTGTGGGAGGGCCGGACTATAGTAAAAACAAAAACTCACACTGTCTCCGCCCCTCAGCCCATTTGTCATAACCCGGCGGGCCACATAAACATTCTCTGGGGGCCACTTGTGGCGCGAGGGCTGTAGTTTGAGAACCCCTGATCTAGAAGTACTCTATACCAATAAAATGACATTTTAGAGGCAATAGGGAGCCAGTGGAGGGTTTTGAGTAGAGCACTTACTTGGTCAGAGCTGTGGTTTAGGACCATCATTTTGGCAGCTGCATGGGGAATGAGTTGTTAGATTAGAAGACTTGCCCCACCCAGAAATCTTTCCACTGGACAGCACAGTGGCCAGCTCTTTTCTACAGTGGCACATTGTGTCTGAATGAAGTTTATGAAAATAAGAGAAATCACCCCCTAACACTTCCCATATTGCTCATTGGGCAACAAAGCCTGTGCTTGCACCATCCAGGACGACTCTTAGTCCCTGTGGTGTTAAGTCCTTTAAAGTTTGCAAATCCTTGTTTTTGTGTGTGCACATTGTATAATATAATAGAGACACACAAAATACATGTTACACCTTGCGTATATGTAAGAGGATCATTTATTTAGGGATAGAAGGGGTCAGAAGTCTCTTAATCCACCTTCCTCCTTCCATTTTGCAGATGAGGAAACCCAGAAATGTGGTAGAGAAATGACCAGCCCAACATTTCACAGTAACAAGGGACCTTAGACCATTCCTCTGGTGCATGACTTAGCTTCCGTCTGCCCTGGGCTGTGTGATCTCAATTTTAAACTTACAACCAACCCCCTTGGTACTTCAGACATTATAGTCCCCATTTAACAGAAAAGGACACAGGGACAAAGAGAGGTTAATTATCTTGCTGAGGGTCTTGTTAGCTAGTCATAGGGGATTGGATTCGAACTAGGATCTCTTTCTAAACCCTAAGTTTAACTTTCTGTCCACTACATCACACTCTCATAAATAAATGAATCTTTTCATATTCTAATTCTGGTTGTGAACTGGTGTGTCCAAAGGGGACTAGATTAGGAGTCTAGAACCTGGGTTTTAGTCCCAGCTATACCAGTAATAACTAACTGTGTGCTGCTGTTATTATTTAGTAGTTTCAATTACGTCCAACTCTGTTGACCCCATTTTGAGGTTTTCTTGGCAAAGTAGCTAGAATAGTAGGTCATTCCTTCTCCAGCTCATTTTACAGATGAGAAAACTGAGGCTAACCTTATCTCAAATTCGACTCTAATCCTAAATGCCCACAAATGAAGCTGTATTTGAACTCAGGTCTCTTCTCCATTTCCCCACAGAGCTGCTTGTAACTGTGTACTCTTACCCAAATTACATCAGCCTTTGGGCCCCAGTTTACAATGAGTCCATGTGGCCAGCTGGTCTCCCAGGATACTTCCAGAGCTAATAACTGAAGATCTGAGTTTTGCTGGCTTGGGTCTAGTGTGATGGCATAGTTACAGTCCAACCATGGCCTCCTGCCATGCCTTCTCCTCCCCAATGGGGCCTTGACACCCCCTTCCATCAGGTCTGTGATCACTCCTCAGCCAGATCTGAGATTCCTTCCTCTTGGGGATTTTCTGTTTGCATCCCTTGGCTGCCTCTGACCAGGGTCTGATTATCACTGTTCTGCTCACTGAGTTTCAGGGGCTCCCATGTCTCTGTTAGGGCTCTCAGTGGTTTTTGTGTTGTGGCCACCTTGGGTGGTAGTCTACTTAAACCCCCTGGAGACCCAATGGGTTGAAAGGGACTTATCTACATCTAACTAAAAATAATTCACAAACTTTGGTTCACATCCTCTGTGCTTCAATAGAATATAAAACTTTGGCTGAATGCTCTTCACAGTGTGTCTCCCCCGAGCCCCATTTCACATTATTCTCCATCTTGCACTCCCTATTCCAACAAGCTGGCTAACCTGCTGTCCCCTTCCCCCCAAACTGCAGTCTTCCCCGCTCTTGGCAGCTTCTTAAAATCCTTGTCTTTTTTTTACGTTCAGCTCAAGTGGGTTTCCCCTCTTCTCCCCTCCTAGAGCATTTCCTGATTCCCCTAATGATCAGTGCCTTCCCCTCCCAGATTACTTTGTTATATTTTGAGGCCTCTTTCCAAACCCTAGTTAGCTGTGTGACTTGGAGGAAGTGAACCTATGGTGTCATTTTTTCTTCTCCAAGTGCATGGACCCCTGAAAGCCATCATCCCTGGCCTGGATTCCTGGTTCTCAGGTAAAGAACATTTCTAGCGAGCAGCAGGACTGGTTGCTAAGCTAGTTCCTCAAAAGTTGAGCCTTCTGCCCCTCCCTGTTCTTCTAATGAGCCAGGTTCAAGTTCAATCTGGTCCTTTTACTGAGCAGGAAACCAGATTCCTTCCCCTTTCTTGTCAGGCTCTGGGCTGGAGACTTTCTGTCTCCTCCCTCCCTTCCTTCCTAATCCATTCATTTATTTACCGAAGTTCTGAAGCTCTGGGCCAGGTGAGGACTGATGTCATAAGCAGTCGGACCTCTTAGGCCTCTCAGCCATAAGTGGACATGGCCTCACTTTCCCCAGGATGGCTCTCTGTAGTTGATACTGTAAGATTACCCCCATTTTACAGAATAGAAAACTAAAGCCCAAGCATGTGAAGGCTCTTCCCCATGCCCAAAGCTGCAAAGCAGTAGTCTGGCTTCCTGGGCTCTCCTGAGCTTCCTCTCTGGGCATCATTTCTGGTTTCCATCCCCTAGGAGGCTTAAGGGACTTGCTAGGCAGGAGAGATTGGGGGAGAATCCTGGGGGGGGAAAGGATCACTTTGGCAGTCTGATGAAACCAGACTATGGAGTTCTTCCCAGAATGTTTTAAATTGAAGTGTTTTTAAATCTTTTAAGTAAATCAAATTACACAAGATTACAAAATAAACCCATTATCTGAAAATATAGTTATCAAAATATATATTTAAAACCCCCAAGTTTAGGGACCCAGGATAAAAACTCCCTAATCTAGTTCAAGCCCCCATTTTACAGGATCCTGATGACTTTTCCAAGATTACACAGCTAGTTCAGGGGCAGAACTGAGATTCAGATCACTGCTGACATCTCTCCAGGGATTCCATTAGCACACGTAGCCTGCTACTCCTCAGGATGCTGGCTTTGAATAGTGGGGGAAGGCCTAAGGAAAGATTTATCAGGAACTGGGTTCCCAGTTGGCCCTGCCTAGTAAAAAGAAAGGCAGGCTGGGAAAAAAAAAAAAAAGTAAACAGGGACCCAAGCATTGAAAACCACTCACAGCGAAACTCAGCGGTCATTGTTTCTGAGCAGGGGCAAAGGGCTGTTTGCTGTGGCGACAGACATCCCGGCTCTGCTGGTGGCTTCTTTCTGAGGGTGTTAATCCATTTTTAAAGGGGTTGTTCTGCTGAAGAAACTCTCCACAGAGCAGTTTTGAGGGAGCTCAGGATTTCAGGGTGATATTTGGTCCCCGAGAGTATGAGTGACCACCAGGAAGGCAGTTTTACAGCAGCAGGTGGGGGAATTTCAGGATATGGTTCGGTGTTGATGCAGAAGCTGATATTAAATGATCATGTTTTGAGTTAGAAGGAAACTTCCGGGCCATCCAATCTAATCCCCTCATGTTACAAATGGTGACTTCCCCAGGCAATGTCAGGGGTGGGATTCAAAACCATGTTCTCTGCTCTTTCTGCTGGGCTCTCTGAGGGTCTTGAGTGGAGAGCCTAGAGGTGGCCGTGGTGGTCGTTTTGTTCCTCTGGTAAATCACTTAACCTCTCAGACTATGAATTATCTAAGGGTATTATCAATGAAATGTAAGCTAGTATCTGTCCTGGGAGATGTGTGGTTGATGAATCACTGACCTTTTTTTTCCTTGCCCCCCTAATAACCAGGCTTTTAATCATTAAAGCCCTCCAATAATTATGTGGCATTTTCGGGTAAAAGAACAAATTTTTTCTTAAGCCAGAGAGATATAGGACTATTGCTTATGGCAGCTGATCGAGTGCTGATCTACACTGGTAAAAGGAACTTTCTCACCTGAGCACCCTACACCAGTGAAATCAGGAACCTGCTTAAACAAATTAGAGGTGAGAAACTGCCACTTTGGGAGATGAAGTAATGACAGCTCTCACTTCAATAGCATTTTGAAGGTTTATACAAAGCCCTCTCTCTCAAAAGCACCTGTGAGGTATAGGCAATAAGGATTTCATTGTCCCCATTTTGCAGAAGGAAAAACTGAGGTACCCAGAGGCACATCCTCTTTAGTGCTGCTAGACTGTCGGAGCAGAGACTGGAATTGTTTAGTCTTGGCCCTGTGTTCCTTTTGCTGTAGGGGAGGAAGTATCATACTGTGTTATTAGAAACCGCAGGACCTGAATTTAAACCCCAGCTCTGCCATATCCCGCCTTGGGCAGTCCTTTTATGTCTCGGAGTCTCAGCTTCCTCATCTGTAAAATGAGGGGCTTGAACCAGATGGATGGATCACAAGAGACCTGAGTTTGAATCTTGCCTCAGTTTTTATTTTTTGTAATAGTGCCAGTAGTACCAGCCTCAGGATGTACGGACTGCTGGGTATAGAGCTGAGGATGAGGAAGGTCTGGGTTCAGGAGCCACCTCCACCCATCTGGCCGTGTGATCTTGATCTCCCTCTTACAAGCCATTCTGTAAAACAGAACAGAGCCAGAAAGCTCCTCCCTGGAAGCTGCTCCTCCAGGTGGCCTTCTGGTCAACTGAAAATAAACTCCCTCTCAGGGCTGTTTTGTGGCTCAAATGAGTTAATGCTTGTACAGGGATTGCTGCCATTTTAATGAGCCGGGAGGACTCAGATGGGCAGAGCTATGGAGGGCTTAGAGAAAGGCCCAAATCTTAGCTCCTTGAAATAGCTCCTTCACTTCTCCATCTGTTTGCTCACCTGATTGGCCTCCTAGTTCCTAAACTGCCCTAAATTTACAGTCTTTGATCATAGTTGGGAAAGAGTAGCCTATGTTTGGGTAACTCAACAGTTCTACCATTTTGGTGCTGGGCCCTGAGGAGCCAGAGATAGGAAGGACTTTCTCATAGTGAGGGGAAACCTGTAAAAAAAATTTGAGGGGGAATGGAGCCGAGTGGAGCAGAGACTTAGGAAGATCTTTCTTGTTAGGGCTCCTGGGTGTCTGACCTGGCGTCACTGTTGGGATTGGAAACCAGCTTCCTCAGGAAAAGGACTTTGACCTTATAGTTATACAGTATTATGAGCCAGCAGCATCAAGAAAGTCAACTCCCATTCTTCAGAAATGATTTTCTTATTTAAATCTGGTTTTTTAATTTTCTAATATTTTGGATTCAAGGGTAGGAAGGAGTATCCCTCATATCCCTTTCAATAGACTTGGGATGGATGTTAAAGATAATGTGAAATGCCGGGTGAGAAGGGAGCAAGGGATAGAACATCAGAGCTGGAGAGACCTTAGAATGTAGAACCAAAATGGCAGAACTGGAAAGGCTCTTAGGGTATAGAACATAGAACATCAGAGCTGTGAAGAACCATAGAACATAGAGCATCAGAGCTGTGAAGAACCATAGAACACAGAACATCAGAGCTGTGAAGAACCTTAGAACAAAGTATATCAAAGCTGGAAGTGCTCTTAGGATGGAATATAGAATATCAGAGATATGAAGAATCTTAGAATATTGTAAAATGTCAGAACTGAAAGGGGTCTTGGACATAGAACACAGAATATCAGAGCTAGAACATTGTAGAATGTCAGAACTGAAAGGGGTCTTGGACATAGAACACAGAATATCAGAGCTAGAACATTGTAGAATGTCAGAACTGAAAGGGGTCTTGGACATAGAACACAGAATATCAGAGCTGTGAAAGACATCAGAACATAGAACACAGGGTGTCTGAGTTGGAGAGAACTAAGAACATAGAATATCCCATGGTAGACTTTGAAGGGAAGGTCTTGTCTCCAGAAATGGAAGGAGGAAGAGGAAGGCTCTGTGGGAGGGCTTCTTGGAAGAGGTATTTACTGAGTTGGGCCTTTACCAATTTGATGTGGGATTATTGGGATGGAGCATGTAATCCAATGAGCAGTCCGGTGGTTTTTGGAGACCTTGGCTCAGGCTGAGTCCAGAGCGTGATAGAGAACCGAGGAAATTCATATGGTCCCAATGGAGGGCCTTTCCAACAGTCCTGTTGGACTTTTGGGAGCTGGGAGGAATCTTGACGTAGTCTAGTCCAGTACCCTCACTTTATAGAGAAGGAGATTGAGAGGGCTCAAGAGCTCATGACACACAGCAAGTCAGTCAATCACTATGAAACCTGGAACTAAAATCCAGTCTCCTGCTCCATACTCTGAGGACCTCCCTCCTGCACCTGCAGAGCTCTTAGAGATGCACAGGGAAGGAGTATCAGTGGGTGTGGAGCTGGAAGGCCCTTGGGAAATCTTCTGGTCTTCATTTCACCATTAGGAAGCTGAGCCTGGGACCAGTTGAGCCTTGCCCACCATCACCCCCGTTAGAAAGATTAGAGTTAGCAGGCCCCGCAAGGGCCTTCCAGGGAGTGAGGGAGATCCATGCGGTGGTCCCCTCCCTCTCCCCTCCAAGGTGAAGTTCAATGGACAGATGCCTTGTTCTGTTCTTGGGGCCAAACTCATTTAAGGCACTGCTCTTTTGTGGGCCCGTGGACTGGAAACTAATGCCCATCAGTTGGGGAATGGCTAAACATAATGAGGTTCCTAAATATTGTACCTAAGAAATGCTGACTATAAAGAATTAAAGAAGCATGGGAAATCTTTTATGAACTAACTGATTGGAAAGAAATAAGCAAAACCAGGGAAATATCCCTTCATCCAGTGTAAACAGAAAGAACCTAAAAAAGGGGAAGCCGAATGTTCAGTGATTATAATGGACCTTTTTGTCCCAGAGAAGAGTTGGGAACACACCCTCAATCCACCAGCATTTATTAAGTACCTTTTATGTTCCAGGCCCTGTAGTAATCCCTGGGATACCATGAAAGGTGAAAAAGTCCTTCTGCCCTCAAGGAATCTTATATGGAAGATAAAGAAGTGGAAGGTAGCCTTAGTGGGGAAAGCTGTAAGGGAGTGGGAAATGAGGGATTAGAATTAAGTTAAGAATCCCATTAATTAAGTTAAGAATCCCATTTTACCTTCTCTGTGGACAGACTGTGGCCATATTTGCTGCAAAGGCTTGATTCCCTTGGAATTAAGGATCCTTCTAGAAGGACGGATGAGTTTTTATCTTATTTAGTTTAGGATATTGGGAATTTAGAGACAGATACCTCCTTGCCTTTTTTGGAGAAGTGAGCGTCCATAGAGGTAACACATTTTATTTTTTTTCACTTTTTATTTTAATAGTATATTATTTTTCCATTACACGTAAAGATGGTTTGTTTTCAGCATTCATTTTTGTAAGATTTTCTCCCTCTCCCCATTCTCACAAGCAGTCGGATATAGATTGTATATCTAGATGTAGCAGACTGCATAGGTGTGTGGTGTATGTGAGTGAATGAATGTATATACATACATATATGTGCATGCTATTGACGTAGCATACCACGTCCTATGTGGTCAGACCCCAAACCAGAGAAACCTGGAGAACTAGAAAGGTCTCTCCGCGTCTTCGGCTGCGTCTTCTGCTGCTTTGAGATTCCGGGGCCTGATCTTTCCCCCTCCTTATCTCTCTGGGTGGCTTCCTTCTGGTGACTTTGCTGAAGGCTTGGGTGGAGCTCCTAAGTAAACCAGATAAGCCGCTGTTCCCGAGGTTTTGTACCAGCCTGTTCCCACCCAGGTGAAAAGTCCTCTTAGTAGGAAGACCAGTTCCTTTGAACTCTTGACAATCTTGAGACTCTGAGTGTGGCTGACAATCTTCCTGGCTATTTCTGCCATTTCTTAATGTCATCAAATTAATTATTAACAATTTAATATAATGTTTATTAACAAAGTTAACAAAAAGTTAAATTTAATATAAAACATTTGTCAAAAGTAAGTTTAAAAAGTCAAGAAAGTATCCCAATGAGAAAATAGAACCGACATTTCCATCGAGAGGCAGCGCTTTATCATTTTCTGAAATGGGGATAATTATAAACTGCCCACTTCCCATGGTGCTTATGGGCAATGGGATATGATGGACATTTGGAGTAGGGACACTTCTGACACCATTAGCTGTGACTGGCTGTGATGTCTTCACTCTGTCAATCATCCAGACTTGCTGGGGGGACTTTGCCCAGCTGGAGTTGCTCCTACTTAGATCCACTCTCTCCTTGCTATCACTCAGTTCTCTGGGAATTGAAGATTAGCAGTGTTTCTTAGCTTCACTAGCACTATGCATATATAATAATTATAATCACCTTCACTTATGGATGAGGACACGGGCCCAGAATGGCTCCTTGGTTTGTCCGAGGTCACACAGCGAGTCGGCTTCAGAAGCAGGAAGGGAACCGGGGCTTTCTGACTTCCAGCACGCCGTCCCCCAGGCCACACCGGGCTGAGAGCCCCCACTCCGGGAAGCTGGCCACGGGGCGGTCAGCGAGTGACACAAATGATTACCGAGGCAGGAAAGGAGGCCCAAGTTAGGGACGTGTGTGACAAAGTCAGGGCCCCTTGGCTGGAGCCCATGAAGACAGAACTGAAATCTTGGGATAGCAAGCTGCATCCTTTCTTTTTTCCCCATTAAATTGAATCTAGGACCTTGGGATCTCATGTATTTCAACACCTTTCCCATCTTAAGGTTCAGCCACATCCAACTCCTCGTGACCCATTTGGGGATTGTCGGAGACGCTGCAGTGGTTGCCATCTTCTTCTCCAGCTCATTTGACAGATGAGGAAACTGAGGCACACAGAGTCCCCCAGCCAGCAAGTGTCTGGGCCAGCTGTGAACTCTGTGCACTGAGATGCCGCCTGGCTGGTCGGATGCGGGGTCTCTGAGGGCAGGGCTGCCTTGCTAGGCTTGGCTCCTCTCGCTGGGCTTGCTTGTCGGGTGCCCCCCTGGCACGCAGGAAGCTTCCAGGGTGCTTGTTGCCTGACTGGTGATCTCGCTGGGCTGAGATAGAGGGAGAGTAGCACCCCCTCTTCCTTTTTTTTTTAAATTAATTTTATAATTATAAAAATTTTTTTTGACAGTACATATGCATGGGTAATTTTTTTTTTTAATAACATTATCCCTTGTATTCATTTTTCCAAATTTTCCCCTCCCTCCCTCTACTCCCTCCCCTAGATGACAGGCAATCCCATACATTTTACATGTGTTACAGTATAACCTAGATACAATATATGTGTGTAAATCCCATTCTCTTGTTGCACGGTAAGAATTGGATTCCAAAGGTGTAAGTAACCTGGGCACCCCCCCTTCCTGTGGAGAATGTGGGATCAGGCCCCAGCCCTGAGGCTTCCTGCTTGTGTGCCAGTGGGCTCTTGGGACCTCAGTTTTTTCATCTGTAAAATGGGGAAGGGAGTGGACTGGCTGGCTCCCAGATCCCTTCTGGGGGATCTGAGGTCTTGTGTGCGGGTGTTGGGGCACAGGCAGCGGGCTTCCCTGGCACCGGGAGACAAGTCTGGTTTGTCGGGAATGTGAGTGGGCGCAGGGCGGTGGGCAGTCTGAGAGAAGGGGCTCAGCCTGGGGCAGAGTGAGCTCATGACGGAGGCAGGCTGGCTCTGGCGGCCCACTGACTGGGCGGACGGGTAGTTGGAGGCCTCTGGTAGTTGCCACTGGTGGGGGAAGCGAGCGGGAGAACCAGCCCGGCCTTTGAGCAGCCTGAATGTCCGCTTGCCCGGCACCTGCTCCCTGTGGCTTTGGCTCCCTCCTGGCCCTGGCTGGCCCCCGGGGCTAGTGACCCCCCGACACTGGGGACGTGTGGGGGTGGGTCGGCACTCTGCAGGGACTCGGAGGGAGATGATCCACAGATTTAATGAGGGCTCTCCGCCCTGAGAGAGCCATGTTTACTGAGCTGAGGAAGAGGGCTGAATCACGGGGTGACTCACTCCTGCAGGGAGCCTGAGCCAGGAACCCGGGAGCCCCAGCACCCAGTTATTCCTGAGTGATTCAGACAGGGTGCCTTCCGTGAAAACGGCTGGCTGATTTTCCTCCAGGAGTGGTGCAGCGGGGAGGAGTGCCGGCCTTAGCGTCCGGACCCTAGCCATGGGACCCTGGGAAAGCCCCTTCACTCTGCTGAACCCCCAGTTCCATCTGTCCATAGAGCCAGTCGTGCCAACGGCCGTGGGCCCCGATGATGGGCTGGGCGAGCCTCCCCCATCGTGTCCCTGACAATAGCCCCTCTCCTGAGGGTCTGGGGCCCGGGATTTCAGGAGGGGTCCCAGCCTTGCCCCCCTTAGAACATGAGCTCCTGTGCAGGCTCTGTCTTTCTAGCCTTGTGCCCGGTCCCTGCTGTGGAGCAAGCCCCTCGAAGTGTTTTCTCACCGTTCTTCCCACTCTCTTTGTCTGACCCGAGTAGATCATTTAGCTTTTAGGCCGCCCTCTAAGGCAGGCTCCCAGCTGGGGTTTCCTGGTCTGAGAACTGCCCCTGCCCCTCCCAGCAGGCCCCAGGCATAGAACTTGGGGAGCTTTGGTGCTGTTTGGGCCTGGATTGAACATTAGGTACCTCTCCTAGTCCTGGGGCAGCAGCAGCAACAAGAGGGGGGGCAGGTTTCAAGTGGTGGCTCTGAGGTCTCGCATCACTGAGTCCCCGCAGGAGCGCGTTCTAGGGCCTCCCACTCATTTTGTAGGTGAGGAGGCTGAGACTCAAGGCAGGGGCTTGGAAGCCAGATTCTCCCAGGCTGAAGTCAGGGCCCCTTTCCCTGGGCCGAGCCTTGTTCTGAGGTCCCTCCCTCCTGGGCCCTCGGATGCTCCTTGTGACCCTAAAGCCTGGTTGGTGACTGTGAGCACAGCCTGGATCCCCAGAAGGCGGATGCCACGGTGCTGGCGGCGGTGATGAGGGCTGGCACTCCATGCCCTCCCCTCGTTTCCTTTGCCCGAGTCAGGGCAGATAAGTACAAAGAACACGTGAGCAAATAACTTTGCCCCCCCCTGCTCCTTGGGTATGATGAGCTGCCTCTGAGGCAGAGGAGACCCCTCCTCCCATTGGCTTCCTGTGGGCTCTTCCTCTTCCCTCCAGGGCTTCCTCACCCTTCTCACTTTAGCTGGGTGCCACACTCTCAGTCTCCCCCCTCCCCCCATCTCTGTGTCTGTCTCTGTGTCTCAATTCCTTTCTCTGTGTCTGTCTCTGTCTGTGTATCTCTCAGCCTTTCTGTGTCTGTCTCTCTTTTTCTGTCTCTGTCTCTCTCTTTCTCTCTCTGTCTCTCTCTTTCTCTCTCTGTCTCTCCCTGTCTTTCTCTGCGTCTGTCTCGGTGTCTCTGACTCTCTTTATCTCTTTCTGTGCCTCTCTCTTTCCTTTGCCCTGAAGCATATTCCAGGACTTGTGGGGGGGGAGACTCTCTGGGGACAGGAGGAATGGCCTCCTTGGGGTGTTGCCCCTCAGCGGATCCTTGAAAAGAGCCAGGATTCCAAGAGAGGAGGAGCCGAGGGAGTGGGGAAGATGGAATGCCGTGTATGAGAAGTATCGCGCTGGGCAGCGTGGCTGGAATGCTGAGGGAGGGCAGCTTAGGGGGGGGCAGTGGAGCCAGCTGGGTGGGGGGTGTTTCTGTGCCCAGCACTTGTGCTCCTGAGCAGAGGTGGCCGGGAGCCGCTGAAGCTTCTGCGTGGGGGAGGGCCCCGACCTGAGACCCACCCGGACAGCAGGGAAGAGCTGGGGAGGGCCTGATGGAGGCGGCCCGAGGATAGGGTCCCTGTGGGAGGGGAAAAGACTTGGGATGAAGGAGCGGGAGCCACTGAGGATGGCTCTGAGGTTGCAAATATGGCTCACTGGAAAGATGGAGGTCTCCCCAGAGAAATGGGAAAGGTTTTTCAGAGATGGTGGGAGTGGGACAGATTCAAGGACAGAAAATGGATTTGGGTTTGACAAGACAGAGAGAGAACTAAGACCTGAGAACCCATCAGTTCTCTAATTGGAAGTGGGAAGGAGGTTTCATTGGGAATCCTCTGGAGTTGTGGTTGGTCATTAGTTAATCAGAGTTCCTAAATCTTTCAAAATTGATTATCTTTACAGTATTGCTATCACCGTATCAATTGCCCTCCTGGTTCTTCTTCACCTTACATTAGTTTGTAGCAATCTCCCCAAGTTTTTCTGAAACCCCTCCCCCCCCACTTTATCATTTCTTACAGCACAGTGCGTTCTGTCACATTTATATACCGTAACTCGTTCCGCCATTCCTCAGTTGCCGGTCATCCATCCCCTCACTTTTGCCATCTTGAAAAGACTACTATAAATATTTGAGTCCTCATGGATCTTCTCCCTCTTTCTTTGATCTCTTTGGAGTATAGAGCTACTGTTAGTATCAGAGGGTATGGGCAGCTTAATAAATTTGGGGCTTACCAAAAACTGTCTGTAATTATCCTTTGACCATTTATCACTTTAGGGAATAGGTCTTATTCTTGTAAACTTGACTCAGTTACCTACATCACTTAGAAGTAAGACCTTCATCAGAGAAACTCGCTGTTAAGATTTCCCCTGGAGTTTCCTGAGTTTTTTTCTAATTTTAGCTGCATTGCTTTTGTTTATGCAAAAACTTGAAAAATTTTATGTAAATCACTTAACTTTGGCTTCAGTTTATCTCTGGAACACTCTAACCCCATAGACCCCTGTGTTTCTATTTTCTGGACACTGTTTAACAGGTATCCCCTAAAATTTCAGCATTGGTCTATCAGACCCCCTTCTTTTTAGGGACCCCCAACCCACTTTTCAAAAGATTTCTTTAATAAATTAAAAGAATAGGGAAATGATGAAGTCTTCAATGTTAGAGGAATTGACAAAAATGAACCCCTTAGGCAAGCAGGAAGAAGCTCTGATGATGGAGATCAGTTTAGCTCCTTGGTTGCACCCTCTAAAATTAGTCCCTTCAGAAATCCAAGTTATGTCAAGACTCTGAGGTTAAATTTTCGTAGATGTTAAAGCTATTTCTAGTATGTATTTTACTTGAGGTGGTTCACTGGCCCCGAGAAGGGGAGGCTCAGGAGGTACATTATCGTTTTGTTCAAGTTTTTGTAAAGCTGTATCCTGAAAGGATTAGACATAGTCAGGACGGAAGGCCCGAAGCCTCAGAGGTTGGGTGGGAGATATAAAAAGAGACTAATGTAGGGTTCCAGTTCTGAGCTAGGAGCCATCTAAGCAGCCTCCTTATCTGACTGACAGATGAGAAAACTGATCCAGCCAGAAGAGGGAAGTGATTTGCTGCCTGAAATCTCTTGTTGGTTCGGTGGTTATTCAGTCGTGTCCAGCTCTTCGTGGCCCCATTTGGGGTTTTCTTGGCTGAGACACTGCAGTGGTTGCCAGTTCCTTCTCCAGCTCGTTGTACAGATGAGAAAACTGAGACAAAGAGAATTAAGTGACTTGGCCGGGGTCACCCAGCTAACCAATGTTTTTGACCGGATTTGAACGCTGGTCCTCCAGACTGCAGGGCCCCCGAAGTCCCATCCATGGCTAGCCTTTGAATCCAAGTCTTCTGTCTCAGATCTAGGGTGGTTTAATTGTCCTTGAATAGAAAGGAGCTGCTTCTGGCGGTGGGGGTTTCCTTGTCACTGGAAGTCATCAAATGAACCTAATAGGCGCCTAATAAATGTTTGTGGCACCAAATTGAGGCTGAGCTTACACCTTAAAAGTCCTGGGATCACTGAGCTGAAAAAGGCCTCGCAGCCTTCCTCCACACTGGTGCACCCCCACTTTGGGGGCCACACGGGCCACGGACCCTTGACCCATTCCTCTGCTTCTAAATATCCAGTCTCAGATTGGAAGGAAGCTCCTTGAGGGCAGGAACTGCCGGTCACCTGGTCTCTTTATTTTGTTTACAGCAATATTTCTGGGAACTTCCACTGGGCTTTGCCTAGTTCCTGTTGGCTGGGGGTGGGGAGACAGTTTCCCCGGCCCACCCCTCCCGTGGGAAGCAGCCATCATCTCTTTTCCAGTGACTCATTTTTGCTTGGACTTCCTTGTTTGCTTTTAGTTTATTTACATCTCCTCCGAGGAGGAAAAGGAAGAACCAGTGAATAGTAATGGGGAAAAACACAGTAAAAGAAAAAAATGGGAGTTGATGGCAGAAGGCCTGAGTTCAAGGCTCTCCCCTGCCCCGGTGACTTGGGCAAAATCCTTAATCTGTGCACTTCAGAAAGCAGGGGGATGGGCTGTTCGCTGGGGCCTGTTTTAAGAGAGTTCGATAACTGTGTTTCAGTGTAATTGGCTTCCCTTGTAGCCTGTGGATTTTACTTTATGGATTTAAAAACCTTATTCTGAGAAGGGTCCGCAGGGTTCCCCAGACTCCTGCCCAAGAGGTCCCTGACCGCCTGGGTCTAGATGGTCCCTAAGGACTCCCCCATGTCCCACATTCACCCATTCAGTATTAGGGACTCCCAGAATTTGGGGGTGGCCATCCGATCCGGTGGCAGAACTGTTGTCAAAGCCAAGGGAGGAAACATCCTCCAAGAGCTTATATTCTGTAGGGGAACATGTGCCCAGGTGGATTCAGAAGAATGCCCCAAGTAGTCTTGGGGTGAGCTGGCTTGGGAAGAGCCTTGAGTGGGAGGAGGCTCCTTTGAAGGGAGCCTGGGATTCTGGGAAGCTGAGGCTGAGCTTGGAGAGAATTCCAGCCCTGGGCCACAGCCCACCAGCCAGAAGGGGGGGTTGCTCGATGTCAGGTCACCCACCGAGGCTGTCACAGCTCACAGAAAGGGGGGTGGTGCTCCATCAGCTGTGCGTCCGAGCCAGGCTGCGTGGGCACACAGCACAGGAGACAGCGCTGGGGAAGCCCTGGCCTTTGGGCTGTCGTTTTGGCAGCCTGGTACACAGGGGCTGCATTGGCCTGGGAAGGTGCCTGAGGCAGGGAAGCCGGGCAGAGGGCTGTGACTGAGGTCCATGTGAGATGGGGCTCTCAGCAAAGAGAAGGGGCTGGGGGGGAGATGGCAGCTGATTTGGTGTGGGGGCTGAGGGAGGGGAGCCTGGGGGCGGGGGGAGCAGACTTGTGGAACTTGAGATGCTTTAGAAGCAAAAGTTCTTCCCCTTCCTCCATGTCCCCACACCCCTCCTGGCAATCCATCTGCTGTAACCCGTGGGCCCCTGTCCCCAGATTACCAAAAAATCAATTAAGTGAGATACAGTTATTGGAATGCCTTTAAAAGGTTCAGGGACCTCCCCCAGGCTAGCCATCCTCTGCCTTTGGGACCTAGGGTCCACTTAATAATTAAACAGCTGACTTCAGGGGGCTGAGTGGCCCAGAATCCTTGTCCTCAGGGAGTGACTGACACAGAGAAGATGGTGAGGATCCCGGGGCAGTGCCTGCCAGGGGCAAGGGCCCGAGATCTGTTGGAGCCGACCAGAGGCCAGAACGGGCTGCAGCTAGGAGGGTGAGTGAGGGAGAGCACTGGGGTGCATTAATCCGCCCCAGGCAGCTGGAAAATGGCTTGTGACAATGACAATAGACAATAATTGGGCATTAAAAGTAACAAAAATCACAGCACGCGTCATGCTTAAAGGTCAGAGTGCTTCCCAGAAGTCATCTCGTTAGGTTGAAATTCAGAAGGAGACCCCAAGAGGGGTCGCAGACGGTGTCACAGGCGTGAATCCATCTCCAGGTTGGGGCAGAGTTTGTTGTAATTGTAACTCCGGTTGAAGCAGGCTAAGTTCCCAAAGGATTCAGCAAAGGACCAGGACCAAGAAGACAAATTTATAGGGAAAGTTACCTCTTGCTACTTATTTGCTAATTTTGTGGCTGACAGGCAGGTCTGAGGGATCATTGTCTCAGGAACTTGTCAGCCATGTTTGCGGGGCTCTCCGGAGGCCGGAAGACTGAAATCCTTGACAGACCGACTGTTCTTACATTAGCACGCTAGAGACTTTAGGATCACTGCTCTGTTCCCCCTTCAATAAAGAGCATCACAGGAGTGTGTATGTGTGTGTGTTTGTATGCACTCACTCACAGGGCGCTCTGCACATGTCAGTTATTATTATCCTCATCTCACCCTGCCTGGTATCACTCTTGGGATCCCCTGGAGGTCAGCCCTTCCGTTTCCTCATTTAAGGGAGAGGAAGTGAGAAGCTGCTTAATTGGTCTGCCTGAGGTCAGTAGGAGCACTGATTGAGTCCCAGGAAGGACCTTAGAGTCCTCTTGGCTTAGGGTGTCACACTCAGAAATGAACCCCTAAGGGCGACCTGTCTACTTAGAAAACCACCAATTACATTATCTGTGTTGTTATATTTGTATGCTGTGAAATGTCTTCCAGTTATAATTATGTTTTACTCATTTTAGCATTCATTTAAAATTTTTTATTTTTTTAAATTTTGAGTTCAAATTTTTCTCTCCCTGCAGCCCCTCCACCATCCATTGCTGCAGGTGAAGTCATGCAAAACCCATTCCCATAGTATCTGCACTGCAAAAAATAGTGACTTTCTGTTGTTTTTTACTTGCATTTTGTTTTCTTTCCCAGTTTTTTTTTTTTTTTTTCTTCTTGATCCGATTTTTCTTGTGCAGCAAGATAACGGTATAAATATGTATACATATATTGGATTTAACATATATTTTAACATATTTAACATGTATCGGACTACCTGCCATCTGGGGGAGGGGATGGGGGGAAGGAGGGAATAAATTGGAACAAAAGGGTTTGCAAGGGTCAATGTGGAAAAATTATCTGTAAATTAAAAAAAAAAAATGAGTGGAAAAGCCTGCTTTGCTCAGGACGCATAGTTGATAAGTTCTCTCTCTGAAGGGGGAGAGGACTTGGATCCCGGGCCTTTGGGATTCTCTTCCAAGTTCTGTAGTGTCTTACATGGTGCTAGATAGATGGTAGCTATCGTCATCATCCTCATTATTGTTTCACAGGCAAAGTCCCCTCATAAGGGATTGTCAAAATGAATTGAGTTCCAAAGGCTGATTCCTGAGAAAATCAATCCCTGTGTGTGAAAGCAGAAGAAGTGCTTTGAATAAGCGTATTCTGATGGCAGGGCCCGGGTTGGCTCTTCAGAACTGGCCGGGCCTGTCCTGGGGCTGGGAGTTGGGATTTTCAGGCCGGACGGGGCGTTTGCCAGTGAAGTATCATGTCCCCGAATGCAGGGCTCGGTAATGGAAACCCTGAGCCAGGCCTCTCGGAGCAGCTGTCCTTTGGGGCCAGCCTTTGGCACAGGCCTCGGCTGAGCTCATCCGAGTTCTGAGCAGGACGAGGGGGGCTGCTTGGTCCAAGGGGGCCCACCGGAGGCCGCTTTTGTTGTGGTAACAAGAATATTATATAATGATAATGACTAATAATAACTGACAGGTTGCTTTTGTACTCATGATTAATGACAATAATTGAATTGGTAATAGTCAAGCAATATCATGATTAATAATGACTGATTTTTATGGTTCAAGGCTCACAAAACAATTTATAACTAATAACTAAAAGGTGATTAGGAACAAAGTGGACTCTACAAAACAGCTTCAGGATACAACATTGCAACAAATACACTTGAAAATTAATGAAACACAAAATCTGTTTTTTTCTTAGGATACTTTTAGTGCTCTAGTGGTGGTGATAATAATAAGAATAGAAGCATTTGTGTAGTCCCTAAGGCTTGAAAAGCACTTTACAAATATTATCAGATTCGTTTGCTCCTCACAGTAACCCGGAGGAGATCGGTTCTATGATCATCCCTGTCTTACAGATGGATAAGCCAGTGGGTGTCTACCTCGGGTCTTCCTGAAGCTTGGCTCAACCCGGCTGTTTTAATATACATATTTTTATTTTTAATACCTATTTTAAATATTTTTAATTTAATATTTTTATTTTAATTAATTTTTTAAAATTTAAATTTATTTTATTTATTCATTCATTTGCTTATTTTACCTAATATATATTTAATAATATACATAATATATAAAAATAAATTTATTTTATTTTAATTTAATATTTTTATGTGGGACAATTAAGAAAACAATCTTTGTTTAAAAACAAGACAGTGTGCACTGAAGTGGCTTACCGGTGTGTTCACAGACTTTTATTGAGCAGCTGTTCTGTTCTGCCAGAAGGAAACAGTCCCTGTCTTCTGGGAGATTACATTCTGGGGGGGAGGGGGGGGAAAGAAGCTAGGTTAATGTGTAGAGAATACACACGGGATCAGGTGTGAATCTGGGTCTCTCCCCCAGCCTTCCTGCCCTTCCCATCCTCCAATTTGAAAACTGTTTTCTAATGGGGGAAACTGAGGCCAGGCCTTTCCTCCAAAGCAGTTTATCTTCAAGATTGAGGGTTTTAAGCCCATGTTTCAGTCCCTGTTTCACTGTGATGAGTTTCCTTTGCCATCCTCTGTGTTTTATTAGATGCTTTAAAAGGCGGGGCTCTGAGAAGGGGTCCAGGGCCCCTGGCAGGGAGTGCCCCAGAGGAGCAGGGCAGCTAAAGAGAAGGGGATATTGTGTTCTTTACAACAGCCTTAGGCTTTGAGGCTGCCCCATTTTCTGCCCAGCAGGCTGCCCGTCTTGGCCCCAGGGGGGCTTTCTCCCTGCCCTTCCTCCCCACCCCCAGCCTTGCTCAGCATTATCACGGGTGCCATCGGCACAGAAAAATGAGTTGTTTGTTTCCTGCTCCGGGTGACTGAGCCCTATAATTAGCTAGGAGTGCAGGGAAGGGATCCTGCACTTGGCTCTGGCAGAAAGCCCTGGTCCAGAGACAAACATGAAACAAAAGTTGACAAACGAATAAATGGAAAGTTGTATTTTTCATTTCAGAAGTTGCATTTTATGGGTGTGCGGGCCCCAGTCTTCCCCACACTGGCCACCCCGGCCGCCATGAAGGGTCAGCTGGGCTAGGTATGATAAACTGAGGAGATGTCGGTGCCCTTTCCCCACCCCATCCCTCCTCCCTGAGGTCAGCAGCCCCCAATCCGGGGATCCAGGAGAGCCGCCATTTGAGCTGAAACATTCTCTTTTGTTTTTTGTTTGTTTGGGTCAAGTGGAAAGCACATTCTGTCCCTGTGACTCCCGCCCCCTGCTCTGGCCCATGGGGGACATGGGTCCTGAGAAGGTTTGTTGATGCTGCTCTCCTCTTAGCTGTGGGCCCCAAGGCCAGGCAGGGCCCTGCGTGATCCCCCAGCAGCCTTTTCAGAGGTTGGGCCAGGTGAGCAGGAAGGCTTTTTCCAGCTTCCCCGGAGTTCTGTGGTTGTCGCTTCTGGTTTGCATTTCCCTTAACTTCCCCAAGAAGTCTTGCACAGATTCCACATCTAGGTCTGCTTGTTTTTAGGCCTGTCTGACTCCTTGTGAGCCCACTTGGGGTTTTCACACACATATACACTTATATGCGTGGATATTCATCTATGTCCCGTTCGGTTCTCTCCAAGTCAACAAAATCACTTCTGAACTTCCTGCTTTTCTGGATTTTCCATCTTGAAATGAAGCCCAGGTGAGCGTGAGGAGATTTCATGGCCTGCTTTTCAGTGTAACCAGCTGAGGTCTGTTGGGTGAGACTCACCCTGCCGGTGTGGGATCTTCTATCGGGCAGGAAGTTATAAGGAGGGGGCGCCCACCACGTTATATCACCAAACTGAGCCTCAAATACTAGTAAAGTGACCTCAGTTTCCTAGTGGTGCAGAAATCCTTTAGGCTCCATACAATTGTGAGAAGTTGGGTGGAGGAGGGGCTAAGAGAATCCTGGGATTCGGAGCCATTACTGACCCTGGCTGAGCTGTCCAGCTGCCTTTGGTTGGGGTTCTGGTGTCCAGTGGGACTTCCAGAGATGGGAATTACAGAATGCCAGACCGGGAGGGCCTTCCTTAGAGCTCATGTCCAGCCCCTTCATTTACAGATGAGAAAGCTGATCTTAGAAAGGTCTGGGTCTCACATGGAAGAAGTGGAGGCCGGAGCTAGGGCCCAAGTTACCTTAACCTGTATGTGATCTTCCCATTACCAAATTAAAGACTGGGAAGGAGGTGTTCAGAGATGGGGTATTTTTAGGACTTTATTTTTAGGACTTTTTGGGTGCCTCCCAACACCCCAAAAAAACCCAAGCAAACCCCAACAAAATTGTTCCTGAAACTTTGCATTTTAAAAAAAAGCTGAGCATTTTCTAAGCAAATCACATTATTATTTTTCTAAACTAGAAAACAGGCCAGGTGGGCCCAGCTGCCATGGAGTGGGCTGGCCTTTGAGTCAGGAAGCTGGCGATTCCTTCTCCCAATCACTTAACCCCTTAGTACCTCCACCAACTCCAAGGCTATCCCTTCTCTAGAGTTTCGGTGGGCGGAGTTTCTTTGGGCTCCTGGGTTTCCCCAGCAATGAATCTAGGGGCCAGAGCCATCCCTGCCCTCCCCCAACCTCCAGATCAAGATAACTGCATTGGTAATTACACTTAGAAAGTAGGAATTTCCTGGGTTTTGTTTCTCCCAGAAAAGAAAGCTGGAAGCCCTCCAACGGGTGCCTTCCCACCAGCACTCTGCTGTCCGAAGTTTTCCTGAATATTTTTGCAACCCCTGCTGAGGAAGAGAAAAGGGTTACATTCCAACAAAAGACCCTCAAATAAGGCCAAAGGAAGTAGCTGACTTCCTGCGCTCAAGGCTGCTGGGCTGAGTGACCAGTTCCTGCAGAGCCTGGGGCTGCGGGGTGGCAGAGACTGGCCCTTCTGCTGGGGGAGAGGGACTCTGCGCCTTCCCGGGGGAGGGAGCTTGTTCTTGGGCTGTTTGGGGTGACCAAGCCTTCGTAAGGACTTATTTATATCCTTACTTTTTTTCATTTTGGCTGGTTCAAGGAGCTTCTGGGTTGGTTCTTGTCAGCGCCCACGGTAGCTTTCAATCAGGGCTTTTGGTCCATTGGTAGTTTTTGTGTGAACAATATCCTTGGTCGGGATAGACCAGAGCTTCTGGATGCTGGAAGCCAGCCCATGATTTTCCTTTTCTGTTTGTGGTCCCCACACCTTTAGCCTCATCCCCTGCCCCTGGAGGGGGAGAGAGTAGGAGAGAATGTGCTCAACCTGAAGTGGACTGGAAGGGCCAGGCCACCAGCAGAGGCAGTGCCCAGGAACTCTTGCTGGTTTTGCCAGCAGTCAGTTTCCCGGAGGTACTCAGGCCGGCCAAGGATGCCCAGTGATAGGCTGAGATGGAGACCGGCTGTCCTAGGCAGTTAACCACCTGATCAGAAGTTCTAATTGCACAGCAAGGTTGTGATTTGGGGGCTGGGGAATGGGAGAGGATGGCAGAAGACATAGCACCCAGAGGGCCCTGCTGGAAAGAGCTTGAGCTTGAAAGGCAACAGGCTTGAGTTCAAATCTCCTTGAGGATATAAGTGACTAAGCTTCTGAGTCTTGGTTTCCTCCTCAGTAAAAAGGAGTTAGATACTTGCACTGTTCACCCATGGGGCCCTTGTGATGGCTACAGAAATGGTAGTTTTTGTTATTCCTTCCTGTGGACTTCTCTCCTGACTATGGGCTCCCATTCTAGCCCTCTGACAGGGATTGGCCACGCCCTTAGTCACTACCTTCCCCAAAGCCTGGCTTCACGTGGGGCACAGGGAGTTAAGTGTACCTTAAAAAATCATTTTATTACTCTCTCACTTTGGGGGACTTGAACTCCAGGTGGTGACCCCCTAGTTTTCCTTTACTGGAGTCAGCGGATGTTACCTTCTGGGATCTTTCTCTAGAGATAATGGACTTTGGTTTTTATCTTATCAGTCGATCCACATTTATTAAGCACCTACTGTGTATCTGTGCACTGTACTTCTGTGTCCTGAGGTTACAGAAGAGACAAAAGCTAGGCCCTACTCTCATGGAACTTACCCTTTGGTGTCCCAGTGGAAAACTCAATGAAGTCACCTCATTTCTGGTTATTTGTACCGTTGTTCAATGACTTGTAAAGCTTCTATTTGTTGAGCTTTCTAGATTTTGATTCCAAGCTCAGCCCTGAATCATGGGGCCATTGAGTTCAAATTCACCTTCAGACCCTTCCTAGCTGGGTGATCCTGTTTGTTTTAGTTTCCTCATTTGTAAAACAAGCTGGAGAAGGAAATAGCAAACCACTCTAGTGAGTTTACCAAGAAAACCACACCTGGAGTCACAGAAAGTCACAAGACTTTCTTTAGAAATGACTTTTTTGAAATGACTGAACAACCACAGGTAGGGTGGGTGGGGTGGGTCTCTGTGCATTGAATTCAGTGCTTCAGCTCCTCCTAGCTATGCACCCTTGGGCAACTCTCCAAGACCGAGTACCGAGGAGTTTTTGATTTATTGTCCTCCTTTCCCCAAACCAGGTGGAACCTCAAGTCTGAATCCTTGAGAAATGTAGTGCACAGTAATCACCCGGCCTGCTTAGAAGGTTTCTTTCTTTTGTCCCTTCAATCTGGGGAAGGGTCCTTAGAGTCACAGTACCCTGGGTGCTCCGGAGCTGGTTTCCCTGGAGCTTCCTGGTCCTTGGGTGTTGTTAGGTGGTGCAGCGGATAGAGTAAAGATTCAAATGCAGCTTCAGATGCTGTGAGATCCTGGGCAAGTCACTCCACCTCTGTCCATAAAAAGGGGATAATGAGAGCACTTACCTCCCAGGATTGTTGTGAGGGCCAAAGGAGATAATAATTGTAAGTTAAATGCTACATAAAGGTTGGTCACCCTTGTTTTCTAACCTGGGGGCTTTTAGCCCAAAGTTCTCCTTGTTTGATGTCAATCTGTTTCTGGCTGTGGAGCAGCCATCTGTGGCCCCCAGGGCAGGGGAAAGGCAGTAAGAAATCTCCGGGGCTGCTGGGCTATTTTTGAGGCTGCTCATTTCAGGGTCTATCTTTGGCAAATTGTGTATTTCTCTTGTCAAAATGTTTACCTCAATCTTTGGTTGGCATGACAACCACTTCTGTCCTACTCCTCATCTCGGACAGCTTCCGGCTCCGGGATGCTAAAGGGAGGGCCTGCTTAGGTTAGCCAGGTCAGGGGCGGCTCCTGCCCTGGACAAGGATCCCCTGCAAACACACGAAGCTCCGAGAGGCAGGGGCCTTCCCCCCACGGGAAGCTGAGCACAAAGCTCCCTTATTTGTACTCCTGTCACTGCGTAGCAGGCGGGGGCCGAAGGAAAAACCAGCAAACCTGCTTCTGAGTAACTGAAGCCAAATCCAGGGTCCAGATGTTTGTCCCCACTTTAGTCCGATCCAAAGGAGTTTTGGAGATTCTAGGTGCCCCTACGAATGTTCCTGTGGTGAGTGCAGGTGGATAATGGGAGTCTTTCTAGGTGTATCAAGACCAGTCTAGAACTCTTGGAGGTTCTGTGCTGTCCCCAGGGAAGGGATGGAGATCGGGGTAAATCTGGGAACACATTCAGAACTGGAAGGGTCCACCCCCTCATTCTCCAGATGGCAAGCATTCCCGTGACCATCGCATATCCGAGGCGGGATTTTTCTCCTGTCTTCCTGACCCAAGCCTCGCGCTCCTTGTGCTCACTGCACCACCGAGCTGCCTCCTCCTTTGTGGCTGGTTCCGGGTCATTCCAGGAAGCCTCCAGAGTTCTAGGTATATCTTCGTGTCTCCTTGTGGCGGGTTCTAGTCCTGTCAAGGGAGCTTCAGCTCAAACGTTCCCTCCTGCAATAGGCCCCTCCCTTCCTCAGCTGCTAATACCTTCAACTCTGTATGAACTACTTAGAGGGTGTCTCCTACGGGAGAGTATTAAGTATCTCGAGGGTAAGAGCCATTTTGTTTTATTCTTTTTATTCTCTGCTCTTGTCGTGGTGTCACTTACTCATACAAAATACTCGTCCGGTTGGAGAGGGGCGGCGTGGCCTGGTGGATAGAGCGTGAGCCTCAAACCAGGGAGCCGCGGGGTGAAGGGTCTCCCCTGACGTGTGGGCTTTGTGCTCCAGAGAGGAGCTGCCTGCGCTGCTCAAGAGTCTTCTGTTCTTGGGAGCTCCTGTGGCACTCACTCCCAGGTCCGGTTCCTATCTGCCCAGTAGATCTCGTCCTCCCAGCCTCCCTTGTCCTTCCTTGGCCACAGGAGAGTCAAATTTATCATTTTGTGTTTATGATGGAGGGAGGGAAAGAAAGTCCCATTTGCTTCTCTCTCGGCGGGTCTGTAATTGGTTGAATGATTAATCAGTCATTCAAGGCTCAATT
The DNA here is from genome assembly GCF_048593235.1 of Sminthopsis crassicaudata. Taxonomy (NCBI): domain Eukaryota; kingdom Metazoa; phylum Chordata; class Mammalia; order Dasyuromorphia; family Dasyuridae; genus Sminthopsis; species Sminthopsis crassicaudata. The sequence continues at coordinate 634,672,913 of NC_133618.1, read as the reverse complement.
ATTAATCAATCTCCAATCCTTGGAGATTCTAGAGAAACTCGGGGACTCTTGGAAATTCCACGTGTATCAAGCCATGATTGGGTCTAGATGCGTCAAAAGAAGTTCTCGGGTTCTAAATATTTCCATCACTTGTAGTTGTATCACCACGTGTAGGAACCTAGTTATTCTCTCCAGAGATTCTGGAGTCCAGAGCCGCGGGCTCTGGCTGTCGGCCCCTTCTGGCCTCGGGGCCCTAAGGCTGCAGGTCTGAGGGCTCAGTGTGGGTCCGGCTGAGAGGGGCAGCTGGTCCTGGGGAGTCGGGGCTTCGGGATACAAGGCTGGTTTCCAAGGAACTGCCCATCAAAAAGTCTCTTAATGAAGAAGAAATTCCCCTCCAAATCCCAGCCAGCCGCTCTGCCCACATTCTCACCGCCACCCCCAGGCTCCCGGGAAAGGAAACTCCTAATTGATATCTCTTGTGGAGAGATCGTTTTTGGAAGCCCCCCTGCCCCCAAAGGCTGGAAATCCCCTGCAGCCGAGGAGCAGAATTAGCCCCGGGCTTTCCCAGGAGTCACTGGAGTGAGGCCAGTCCCTGTAAACCCCCGGCCCAGCGGGTGGAGAGCTGCCCTCCAGGAAGCTGGCACATGGATAGTACTCTGCCGATCTCCGACACCCAGTCACAGAGAGGGCGCTGCCCTGCCTTGGTGGGGGAGTTTCCTCTCCGGGAGTTCTAGGAGTAATTTTGTGTTTTCTCCCCCTTTTTAATGATGGAGGAAAAGAAAGTCACCGTTGCTGTCTCTGCAGTTTGTAGGTGCCTTAATTCTCTCCGTGGGGATCTACGCGGAAGTCGAGCGCCAGAAATACAAGACCCTCGAAAGTGCCTTCCTCGCGCCCGCCATCATCCTCATCCTCCTCGGGGTCATCATGTTTATCGTCTCCTTCGTGGGGGTCTTGGCTTCCCTCCGGGACAACTTCTGCCTCCTCCAGGCGGTAAGCTGGCCTCACCCCTGCTCCTGCCCAGAGGGAGGCTCCCCGGGCCCCGCGGGTGTGGGAGGGCCCCTCATGGGCCGTGGTCAGTCAGTCAGTCACATAACCGGGCAGAGAGAAGACCACGAAGTAGATGGAAGGTGGTCTCCGAAGGGGCGGCCCCTTTTACAGATGGGGAGACTGAGGCAGAGAGGTTCTGTCTGAGGTCTGAGCCTGCCTCCCAGCCCCAGGCTCTGTGTTCGTGCTCCCCTAGTGGCCTTGTGTAGCGGAGCAAGCACTGACTGGCTTGGAAGCCCAGGGAGGCAGCTTCCCTGCTGTGGAGCCTCAGTCGCTCATCTGTGAAGTGGGCGTGGGAAGGGCAGTGCTGGGCCCCCCCGAGTGACCCCCTTCCTCCCCACAGTTCATGTACATCCTGGGGATCTGCCTCATCATCGAGCTCATCGGGGGCGTGGTGGCCCTGACCTTCAGGAACCAGGTGAGCCGCGAGGGCAGGTGTGGCGTGGGGGGGGGAGGGGGTACCTGGAGAGGAGGGAAACTGAGGCTCAGCGCGGGCCCAGGTCCTTCCTCCCCCCAAGTCACGCTGACCTGTGCTTGCTCACTAATGCAGCCACAGGCCCCGGGAGCCTCGAGCAAGCCCCGGAGGGGCCGAGCTCAGGGAGAACCCGAGGCCCCCTGCCTCTCGGCGGTTGTTACTGCCACCCTCACCCCGCCCCCCGTCGGGGGGTCATCAGTGACACGGCCTCGGTGACGGGATCCCGGCCGAACCCTCCTTGGAGCCGGTGACGCTCCCGGGTCTGCTCCCCGCAGGGCACCCTGATTCCGTGGGGCGTTTTCGCTGGAGTCACCCGCCAGTTTTAAACATCCCTTGGGATGGAGCAGAGCCCAGGCTGCGGCCAAAGCAGAAACGTAATGAAGACCGTGGGCCAGCTGGCCCTTTCCAGAGGTCAGGCCCAGGGCTGGCCCGGGACGGAGGCCGGACTGGCAGGCTCGGGTCCTTGGGCGCGTGGGAGCTCCGTGAGGGCCGGCGGTGGTTGTTCCGTGTGCTCTGCAGGATCGAGGAACGCTGGGTATGGGGGGGCACAGGGGGCATTCCCCGGGTCAGTTAGGCAGCGGGCCACTCGTCGTGAAATTGGAGTCCGTCCGGCTGCCGGGCTGCAGGGAGCATTCTGCTCGTACTCCCCGGGACGCCCTCAGTTCCCTGCTCTGTAAAAGGGTCCCTTCCAGCCCTGCCCGTCTGACCTGTCACCCCGATGGCAGAGTTCCGCCGGCTCCTTCCTTACCTGACCTGGCCCCTCACGGTCCTGGGATTCAGGGGGCCCAGAGCTGACCTGTTGCTGGGGGAATGCTGCTACCCCTGCGGTCAGGTTAGAGGGAGGGGCCGGTCTTTCCCTCCCCCCTCCCCATCCTGTGCCCACCTGTGGCCACCAAGGCAGAGTCAGCAGCTCCTGTGTCTCAGTGGCTCCCCGTGAGCCACTCGGGCTGTTGGGCCCCTTGGCACAGGGGCGCACTGCGCCATGGCAAGGGGGGGCAAAGGTGATGAGAGAGGGAGGAGGGAGGAATGTGGGAGAACCCAAGTGTTCCTCCTAGAAAGGATTCCTCCTCCCCCCCTCCCTGCCCTTCTGTTCTTCCTCCTCTCTCCTTCCCCCTCCCCCTTTCTCCTCCTGTTCTTTCTCTTCCTCCCTCCTCCCTCCCTTCCCCCCTCCTCCCTTCCCTCCTGTTCTTTCTCCTCTTCTTCTTCCTCCTTTCCTCATTCTCTTCCCTCTCCTCTAACCCCCCTCCCCCCAGTTTTGACCCCAGGCCGCACTCACCATCCATTTGTCCTTCAAATCAGACCCATCTCTTCCAAGGACAGACTCAGAGGCTTTCTTGATAAAATCAGCTTTTTAATCAAATTAGGTAATTGAGACGGCGGAGGGGCGGAGGGGCTGCAGGGAAGAGCGTTTTGTTGGCAGGAGGCTCGGCCCCTCTCCTTGGGAGGGAAGGAGGGGGGTGCGGGGTTCCCGGCTCCCCCCAGGAGGAGTCCTGGCTGACGAGGGCGCTCTTTGGGCCCCTCCGGCCGGCCTGCTCCGTGGGTCCTGCGGCTCAGGCCTGGGAGCCAGAACTGGAGGTTGGGAGGCTGAGCGGGCCCAGCACGGAGCTGAGGGGACCATTCCCAGGCCAGTGAATTGAAGCCCCCCCACCCTTGGACTGCACAGGCAGAGAAATCCATCTGGGCCCCCGGGCCTCCTGGCACCTGGGGGCGTTTTCTGGGGCTCCAGGGGCAGTCGGCTCCCTCGCAGGCCCTTGTCTCCCCTGGGATGCCAGCCTGGGAGCGACCTCCCGTGTGAGGTCAGGCAGGAAGAAACCGCCAAGCCCAGCCCTCCCCCACCCACTCTGGGCCTCCCTGCCTCAGGTGTCCCCCAGGTAGGATGAGGCCCCCCAGGCAGCAGGTTCCCAGCACCTCCCTTAGGGACGCGGTTTCATAATACTTGCTGAATTAGGTGGACCCTGGAGCTGCCTCCCTGGGAGCAGAGAGTTCAAGCCTTGCTGTGATGCTGCCTCGAATTCTGGGGGCACCCCCCCATCCTGAGCCTCTTTGAGCCTGGAGATAAATGCAGTGGGGAACTGGCTCCCCATTTCATAGATGAAGAAGCTGAGGCTCAGAGGGGACCCCTGATGTGACACAGTCTCACATAAACGACAAAGCCAGGTCATGTGGGCATCCTTCCAGGACGCTGCTTCTTGGGTGAGATGAGAGGAAGAAGCCTCATTGATGTCGGAGGGGATGGAGGAGGAGGAAGAGAGACCGGACCTTCCGGGGACTTCGTTCCCTGGCCTGGGGGAGCTGGCCAAAGGACCTCGTGTGATGGCCAGATGTGGGGCCGCCCCCACGGCCCTGCTTTCCCACGGCTCCCCTGGGCTTCACCCACTCCCGGACGGTGAATGACCCCTCCCTCCTGCCTTTCCTGCTTTCTTCTCTTCCTGTAAATCAAGTCCCCAGAGGAGTTGAGGGCGTGGAGGGGAATGGCCAAGAGCTCCCCCAGCACCAGCCACGATCAGCCCAGATGTCACCTGGAAGCACAGGCTTCAAAGCTCAGGGACCTGAGAGACACTGGCTCACCTCGTTTTACAGAGGGGGAAACTGAGTCAGGGGGAGGCCTTCACGGCAGCGCTGGGATTTGAGTCTTGCTCTGGCAGCTCCATCACATCCCACGGGGTTCCTGCTCGCCTCTTTGTTCCAGATGCCGGCACAGCTGCGGGCCGAGGGCTCTGCGGGCTCCCGCCTCTGCTCGGATCATTTCCTTCCTGCCTTTGTGCTACCCACGGCGTCAGAACTCTTCCCCGGGCTTCCTCCAGCGGCCGGTCTGACCCTCAAGGAGCCCTCGGGCTTCTGGCTCCAGAACTCCCAGCCGCCCTCAGGCTCCCGCTCTCCTTTCAGTCTTGGTTATGGGAAGGGGCACTTAATGCGCTTAATAAGGCCAGATTTTGAGACCTGCTTGACTCATTCCTAAGAGACCGAATGACTCATTGAAGATTGCCTCAGCTCTGGGTGCAGAGGCCTGGATTCAGATCCTTCCGCTGACACTTTTTGCTGAGTAATCCCGGCGGGATTACATTCTCCTTTTGCCTCAGTTTCTCTCTCTGTAAAATGAGTGTGTTGGAATAGAAGGTCCCCTCTGGCTCTGGTTCTGTGATCCTCTGAATTGGCAGATACGAGGGAAAGATTGTGAACAATGAGAGGGGTACAAAGGGACTAGAAAAAAGGAAATTCTTGTCCAGTCGTTTTTCAGTTGTATCTGACTCTGGGATCCCGTTTGGGGTTTTTCTTGGCAGAGTTACGGAAGTGGTTCGCCATTTTCTTCACCCCATTTTACAGATAAGGAAACTGAGACAAATGAGGTGAAATGACTTGCCTAGGGTCCTGGTGGTCCAGAGGTTAGTGGCAATGAGAGAGCTGTTAACAATCCCCTTGAAATCGGCCACAGGTTTAGAGTGAAAGAATTCACTCATTCCCAAATGTTAATTGCAAAATGAAAGTTTATTATTGGATAGAAACCGGTTTGCCCAGAGACTGACTTCTGTAGCATCGAAGATCGATGGGAAATGGAGTTTTGGCTCTGAGAATGCTTTCTCTGCGGGCAGAAGGTCCTGGCAAATTGCTTAGGCCTCTTAAAAGGGGGTTGAGGGAGGCTGTTCTATTGGGTGTGTTGGTGGGGGCTGGGACAGCTCAGATCAGGGTTCCTCGATCGAAAGAGAATTTAGAATTCTAGGAGTCGATCTCTCATCCTGAAAGGTTGGGACTCGGTCTCGACTCCTGGAAGCCTGGACCAAAGGGGAGACCGATCTCTGAGAGGGAGACTCTTAAAGGGAGCAGTTCCCCCCCGCCCCATGAAGATGTTCAGGCCCAGGGCTCTGCTCACTTGCCACGTGGCTCCGCTGAAAGGAAACGTCCCCATTTCAAAGAAAAGAGAGCGACATGAGGCCGCAGGCTTCCCTTCGGTTCCCAGGAAGACTCTAGAGCACCTTTCAGAGGGATGGTCCGTGGACAAGCAGAAGGGGAAGCAGCGATCCCAGGAGGAACGGCTCGGGCCCCACGAAGCTTCTCTCCTCCTTGGATAGGGTTATTCCGTGGGGAGCACAGAGAAATGCGACCAGCGTGGCCTCCCTACGTTGTAGAAGGTTGTTTTTTTATTTTTGTTGGCTCCTCTTGTGGATAAGGTGGCGGCTCTGGGCAGATGCTGGGAGCAGTGACAGCTGACACCTGCACCCGTGTAGCATCCTCGCTCTTTTCAGAGAGTTGTTTGCTTTGTTCCATCATCTCGCCTTGAACGGCAGCTCCCCCAGGGAGGGTGTTGTTTTTGCCTTTCTTTGTTTTCCTGGCACTTAGCACACTGCCTGGTACACAGTAGGTGCTTAGTAAGTGCTTGTTTTCTGATTGGTTGTTGCTATTCCCAGCCGCTGGTCACCTAGGGTTTATTTTGTATGGGCCTGGAGATGTGTACATGCTGTTTTTCCCTAGCTCTGCTTGCGAGCCTTGGTGACAACTGTTTTTAATTCTGTCTTTGTATCCCTGTCACCTAGAACAGTGCCAGGCAAACAGTAGGCACTTCATGAATGCTTGTTGGTTAATAGCTGCTACAGAGCTGGGACAGACAGCGGTCCCATTCATTAGGTGAAAGAGCAGGGGCCAAAAGGACTTGAGAGACAGGGAGTGTAATGGAACAGTAGCAATCCTTGAGGACAGATTCTTGGTGAAGACTTATTCAGTTGAAATCTTAAAAAAAACTATTAACTCCGGGGCAGCCAGGTGGTGCTGCGGGTAGAGCACCAGCCCTGAAGTCAGGAGGACCCGAGTTCAAATGTGACCTTTCTGGCTGTGTGACCCTGGGCAAGGCACTTAACCCCAATTGCCTCAGAAGAAAAGAAAAAACTGTTGACTTCACAAGCTGAAGCTGGAGGAATGGAACGGTAGGGTTTTTTGTTTGTTTGTTTTTTTTATGAAAAAGATCTCGGGGTATTAGTGGGTTACAAGGTGAACACCTATCCTCCGTGTAACTTGGCAGCTATAGAAGCAGATGTGATCGCAGAGCTCCTCTGCCCTCCTCACCCGGCCCAGCATTTTGGATTGTCTCCTTCAGGCCCGAGCGCCATATTTAGGAAACACTTGGAAAATCTGGAGCTTTGTCTGGTAGGAGACCGCCAGGTTCTGTGGGATTGATGGATGGAATCGGGGATGCCTGGTCCAGAGAAGACTCATGGGATCCAGCCAGTCCGGGGCATCCCCTGGAAGTCAGGCCCTTGTGCTCGGTGGCTCTCCGAGGGCAGAATGAAGAATGGAGTAGAATTCTCAGGAGCCAGATTTAGGGGTGTAAGGAAAAGCTTTTTAGCCATGCGGCAGATGCTTCAGGACGTGGTCGGCACCTCACAAAGCTTGCAGGACGGCCATTGGCTGAGGAGATTGTTTGGTGAAACGTTGGATGTAGATGGTCTCATAGCACTGCCATTTTGTGGCTTCTTTCTCTGAAACTCAGTTTACCTTTTTGCAAATTAGGCATAATAATGCCCCCCCCTCCGCCTTCCCCAGAGGGTGTTTGTGAGGAATACATCTTAAAATAACTTTTTCCTGCCAAACAGTGCACCTATTGAGGATGGGGACAGGCTTGTCTAAACTATATCTGGTATAGTTATATGTATGTGTGTGTGGAGAGAGAGACAGAGAGAAGGGAAAGAGACAGAGAGAGACAGAGAGACAGACAGGCCTGGTGGTTACTCACGTCTCTTAGGCAATGTTCACTGAATAATTGAGGAAAGACCTCAGGGCTTGCACATTCTGCACATGTGGAAGGGGAGGCAGACTGAAGTAAGTGCCTGGGACCCCATTTGCACTCAGGACTTCCTGACTAGGCCCAGGGCTCTGGGCAGCCTGGGTGAAGAGTCAGAAGAGCCGCTCCCTCATTCCATAGCTCGGGGCAGTGTTGAGTGACTTGACCAGGGCCACACAGCTGGAATGTCTCCACTGCCCTTCTTGGGCTCTGCCACCCTTTTCTCTTCCCTGAAAGGCAGCGGCTCCATTGGCTTCTGAGTCATCCTTCCCCCGAGTCTCATCTGCCCATGGTCATCTCGGAGGGGAGTTTCTCTTCCTTGGCCTGCAAGGCCTGGAGCTGCTGTCCCGGCCCCCTCCCCGAGGGAGCCATTGCTTAATTCATTTCCTCCAGATGCTGCCGTGGGTGTGGGTGCTGAGGTCACCCAGCTTCCCAGCCCTCTCCCAATGTCCCTTCTCTTCTTTCCCTGACTTTCCTCCTCACTCAGCTTTCCTACCCCTCCCCCGATAGCGGGAATTCACATTTCTATGCAGTGAAGGAGCCTTGAGTCCTGCTCGGCAGCCGGACGGTCCCCTGACTTCTGGGCCTCTGGGCCTCATTTGTACTACGAGGCCTCCAAATGCCCACGTTCTGACATTGCTGGCTGAGACTTGAACACCTTTTCTGGCTCTGACCTTCTACGTTCCAACCCTTCCGACTGTCCCACGTTCTGTGTGTTCTGAGGGCCCTCCCGACTGTCGTACTTTTGCCCTGTGATTTAAGCTCCCTTTGGTTTTGTTCCATGAGTCAGTTCTCTGCCCGCCATTTGCCAGAGTGGCCATTTCTAAGCCCTCCCCTAATTCAGCTCATCACAGAACAGGAGTCACCTGCAGAATCGTTTAACCCATCCTCGGTAGACCAGGTGTATTGGACACTTTAATCAATGTGACAGGGTCATAGAGGTCATTATGTGAAAGCAAGTGACCCTGTGTGGGAAGTAACCTTGGGATCGGCTGAGAGAGCCAGACTCGTCTCTGGGCTGGGGTGTGACACGAGAGCCGAGCCCCCTCCCACAGTGGCCCGTTGAACGTGACCAAACCCAGTGGGAAAGGACTCCTCCCAGGGAAGCCTTTGTGGGGAGGGAAGGAGAGGGAAGAAAACTTCTTCTCCCCTCTCAGCTCTTCCACATTAGCAAGGCGACGTCCTCTCCGACTCCAAAAAGTCAGGGGGTCTCACTCCCATTGGCAAAGGCGGCAGGGTCCATGACCTCGGGCGGCCAGGGCTGCATCCTCATTGGGAGCCGAGAGACGGATCTAGGATGGATAAAATGGAGCAAGAAAGCGGAACTTCAGGGCTCCTCCAGGACACCCCGTCTCAGGGAGGGGCAGAGAGCCAAACCCAAGGAGAACATAACGAGGGCTCCCTGGAGGGAGGGGTTCCAGGAAGCGGTAACTGAGTTTCATGACCTCATGGCCACATAACTTCTCTGAGTTTGAGCTTTCTCTCCCCAGGGATCCAGGATGTGCAGGCAGAGTGTTTGGGCAGGACGTTTCTGCCCGTGCCATTCGTACGGAGTAATAGCTTTTCTAAAGGCTAATTCAAGTCTGGCTGATAACCAATGGGGAGCATGCCAGTGGGGGCTCCTAATATTATTATTATTTTTTTTTCCTGTAAGCATTTTTTTTATTATATATATATATATATATATATATATATATATATATATATATATATATATATTTATAATATTATCCCTTGTATTCATTTTTCCAAATTACCCCCCCTCCCTCTATTCCCTCCCCCCGATGACAGGCAATCCCATACATTTTACATGTGTTACAATATAGTCTAAGTACAATACATGTGTGTGAATATCATTTTCTTGTTGCACAATAAACATTAGAATCCGAAGGTACATGCAACCTGGGCAGACAGATATTAGTGCTAACAATTTACATTCCCCTCCCAGTGTTTCTTCTCTGGGTGTAGTTGTTTCTGTCCATCATTGATCAGCTGGAAGTGAGTTGGATCTTCTTTATGTTGAAGATTTCCACTTCCATCAGAATACATCCTCATACAGCATTGTTGTTGAAGTGTACAGTGATCTTCTGGTTCTGCTCATTTCACTCAGCATCAGTTGATTTAAGTCTCTCCAAGCCTCTCTGTATTCCTCCTGCTGGTCATTTCTTACAGAGCAATAATATTCCATAACCTTCATATACCATAATTTACCCAACCATTCTCCAACTGATGGACATCCATTCATCTTCCAGTTTCTAGCTACAACAAAAAGAGCTGCCACAAACATTTTGGCACATATATGTCTCTTTCCGCTCTTTAGTATTTCTTTGGGATATAATCCCAGTAGTAGCGCTGCTGGGTCAAAGGGTATGCACAGTTTGATAACTTTTTGGCTCCTAATATTATTAATAAACTGCAGCTCTTTAGGTTTTATTTAGTGCATTTCAATAAATAAGCATTTTTAATTTATTTAATTTATTACCATGTTATGACTTTTCTCCTCTTTTCGATGTACTTTTATTAGGTACATGTTGTTGAGCACCTACTATGTGCTAGGCACAAAATCTATAGGAAGAGGCAAAAGGTAGTCCACGCCCTACCCAAGGAACTTAGGATTTAATGGGGTAACCCTAGGAACTTGAGGGGAATAGCAGTCAGCTGGGTCAGCCTGTAAGTTTGAGGATAAATTGGGAGACGTGGTTGCAGGGTGAGACCTATACACCCTTCCTTCCCCCCCCCACCCCCGGTTAGTCATTTGTTTCAGTCTAACAAACACTGTTTAACCACTGACCTCTCAGTCTGTCTGACATGGCTCCCTCCCTTTCTGAAGGTGGGGCAGGCTAGTTTTTTTCCTGTACTCCCCTTCCCCCTCACTGCCCCCTGGTCTTGACCATCATCAACATGGTCTTTAATTGGATTTCAAGCTGGCTCACACAGGAGTGTTTGCTGTTGGAAATACTTGACTGCCCTGGTGCCCCCTTGGGATTGATGGGGGAAGGGGGGAGGGGCCTGGACCACTTAGCTCAGAGTGGCTCTCCGTGATTCCCAGTGAGATGTGCAGGAGTTTGGGGCATTGGAGGAACAGGCAGTAGAAGGCGAGCTGCGGTCAAGATTGAAAGCTCTCTTGCCTATATTTGGTGGTCAAAGCTTATCCTTGGGGCAGCTAGGTGGTGCAGTGGTTAGAGCACCAGCCCTGAAGTCAGGAGGATCTGAGTTCAAATCTGGCCTCAGACATTTAACATGTCCTAGCAGTATGATCCTGGGCAAGTCACTTAACTCCAAGTGCCTCAGCAGGGGAAAAAAAAAAAAAAGCTTATTCTCTTAGGAAATTTATGGATTTTCCCCTTATCTACGTCGGGCCTGCCTCAGAGAGGACCAGTTCAGGCAGGTGCCCTGGCTCTGGTGAAGGTGCGTTTTCTGTCTCTGTAAATGCCCGTGTGCAGCACTGGGCATGGCCCTTCCCAGGGAGGACCCCCTTGAGTAACTTGGTCAGGAGTTGTGTTTCCTGGAGAAGCAGAGGCTCCGTGACAGTCGTGGTTCCCTTCTCGCGTCTCTGGAGCAAGGTTAGGCAGAGGACGAGGGCAGTGTCTGTTGGGTTCCTCCCTCTGTACCCTGAGAGCTGAGGACGCCCGCATGGTCCAGGGGAGGAACCCAAGGTTTGTAGTCCTGAGGAGCTGAGCGCTAGGCCAGGAGCATCTTTCACAGCCACGGTGGCCCCGGACAACGTATAAGGTGTCCCCAAAGTCTGCTAGAGCTTCAGGGCGCTGACTTTGGGGACACGCTGTGTAGTGAGTGCCTGCTTCAGTGTAATACACACAGTAGGGATGGGACTGCCCCTGGAACCTCCCAATGGCTCTCCACCAATATAGGCTGGCACCTTCTGTACAATTTATAATTTTAAGGCAGGGGCTCTCACCTTGTGGTGTCCTGGATCCTTTGGGTCATCTGGGAACTGATGGATCCTTTTCAGGGTGCTTAAATGCTGAAATTAAAACACCCAGAATTACAAAGGAAACCATTGAAATATGGTTATCAGAATAAAAAGAACATCAAGTTCCTGACCCCCCGGTTAAGAACCTTTGTCTAAAAGAGTTGCCTACAGTAATCCCATCTAATAAACCTTTGCCAAGCGCCCACTCTGTGGTCTGGCCCTGAGAGAGGTTAAGGAACTCCCCGGAATACTACACCTACTGTGTGTGAGAAGGATTTGAATCTGGGTCTTTCTTGAGCGAACCCCTCCTCAGCCCTGACACAACGTTCCATTCCCAGGGCAGTGGCCCTAAAGCACCGCCTGAGTGAAAGCGGGGCCCACAGGGCCTCCAAAGGATGTTAGGTGACCCGGCCCAAGCCTGGCATTGCTCGGGGGAGGGGTCCCCACTGCCCTTCACCCCCAGCTTTGCTGTCTGGCTCTTCTTCGCGGACATGAGAAGGTCCCTTGTTGTGGCCGGCCTTGGCCGTCCCTGACGGTCCTCTGCAGCCTGAAGGCTCCTATTGTTCTGTGGCGGGCAGCATTGCCTGCCCATCTTTGGGGCATCACCCACCCACGGCCGCTGTGAGGTCCTTTGTTTGCCCAGAGAGCTCTCGCACAACAGATGGACTGTGAGGGCAGACGGCAGCGTGACTTGGGGTGGGACGCAGGCCAGACGGCATTCTTCCCGGGGAGAGGTGCCCGCCCCCAGCAGCAGATCAGGAGAGCCGTGGGGGAGGGGAGGGGGAGTCATCAGAACTTCCTGGAGCCACCTGGGTGACCTTGGTCAAGCCACTTTCCCTGGCAAGGTCCCAGGCTCCTTGTCTAAGAAGTGAGAGCTAGCTGACCGTGCTTGGGCCTTCCAGCATCTCGTGAACCCCCTCCCCGCTCTGAGGCCTTCCTTCCTCATCTGTAAAGGGGGGACAATCGTCCAAAGGGCTGTTACCTGGAACGTGTGTCCTGCTGAGCAGAATCATACGGAGTCGGGGAGAAGGGAGAGACACCGGAACCGGACTGATCTTTTCTGAATTTCTCTTTTCTGAGCAGACGATCGAGTTTCTGAATGACAACATCCGAAGAGGAATTAAGAATTATTACGATGACCTGGATTTTAAGAACATCATGGACTTTGTCCAGGAGCGGGTGAGCTGGGGCTTGCTTGGGGACTTGTTTCCCTGTGAAATGGTCCCTGCTTCTGATCCTTCTTGACCTGACGCTCTCAGGGAGGGAGAGGTGGAAGCGCTCTTGTCCTCCCTCCCTCCTCCTTCCTGCCTCTTCCCCCCACTCATGGGACGGTGACTTAGGGAAGGGAGCAGGGGTTATCGTGGCGTCTTTGATCCCGAGCATACACAGGGGGTCAGAGGCACAGGGTTCTAATTCTGCTCGCATGCACCCTCGGGACTACCTCAGGGTTTTTCTCGGTTATTTGTGAAGATGAGTCAACCTGAGTGGTCCCCAAAGTCCCTTCCAACCCCAAATTGTGTGACTGGGCACAGCACAGGGGTGCGTACGCCCACAACCATGGCACTAATCATGAGACATTTGTGTAGTGCTCAAAGGGTCCCTATGTCCAGAGCAAGTTTAAGGATTTCCTCACAAAAGGCCCATCAGATGGCTCGATAGGGAAACTGAGGCTTCGGAGCGAGGGCTCCTGGCTGGTTCTGGTGCCTTGTGGCCTCTAGGCCTTAGTGCCCACAGAGGCCCTGTCCTCCTGGAGTTCTCCCTAAGTCTGCCTTAGTTTACCACAGGAAACTGTTTGAAAGACCATGTTTAGGAGGGGAAAGGCTTGCTGGGGAGAGCAGCAGCACGCTTATCCCATGCCTGTCAGACAGAAGGTGCTTAATAAATGCTTGTGCACTGACTCCCCCATCAATACGTGGCCAGCCCGTGCTCAGACGCACCCCTAGCTGGATCAGGGCCTGCCACAGAGCTCCAAGCCAGAAGGGACTTTGGGGGCCGTCATGTTCCTCTCACTGGGGACCAAGAATTCCCATGCCAGCCCAGGGCTGGGGTGGGGGCTCCCCTTCTTGGCTTGAAGTCCCCCAAGGAGGAGGCTGTGGCTCTCTCTCCGTCCTGCTCCCTCCCCATCCCGCACCTTCCCACAGGCAGGGGAGGAGCCTGCCCTGTGTGCATTTACATGGTAGCACTGCCAAGCGGGCGATGGCCTCCCTCCCTGTCTCCTGTGCCTATCCCGCGGGGTGCTCGCCCTCAGGAAGCTGCCACTCTGGTGGCACACAGCACGGCAGTGAGACTGGCACTTGAACCCAGACCTTTCAGGCAAGTTTCTTTGTGGATGAATGCTGAGTCTAGAGTCAGGAAGACCGGGATTTGAATGCCGCTTAAGACCTCACCTCTGCATGCCTCAGTTTCCCTCTCTATAAAATGAAAAAAATAATAGCAGCACCTTCTTTCATAAGAGCCAGTAAAATAATTTGCTAACCTTAATGCTCTCTAGAAATGGGGGCGCCTTTGGCAGGTCTTCTCTGAATCCCAGCTGTTTGCTTCTGACCCACTCCCTCCCCCTCAGAACCCTCCTGGGCTCTCCTCCCCCTTCCCCCAGCTCACGGACTCATGGCCCCCGGGTCTTGGGCAGGGGGGAGGGGGTGGGGCTCTCCAGTGGAAGCTTCCAAAAGGGAACACGAGCTCCCCTCGATGTCTGGTCCTCTTTCCATCCTCCCCCCACCCTGGAGAGACCCCAAGCACTGATAAAAGTGGTTTCTTGGCCCCACCCAGGTCCCTGAAAGAAATGCATCCCTGAACACCTCATGAGGTGAAAGGTGGCCAGCCTCCTCCCTTCCCCCCACCTGTTGAACCTCTGACTTTTGTCTCCAGACACCAAACGGATGCTCGGGGGCTCTCTGGGAGAACCCTGTTCATCTTCAAGCTGGATGGCAGCTCCTCGGAAGGGGCAGAATCTCCTCCTGCCTAGTTCCCCTAGGATCAAATTCTTGTCTTATAGTTGGGGAAACTGAGGCAAGAGATTGCACTTGACTTAATGCCTGGGCCTGGTATCAGCTGCAGACCTGGGTCCTTAGCCATGAAGCAGAAATGGCCTTCCTCACCCCAGCTAACCCTTGGTGAAAAGGGCCTGGGTGGCAAGTGTATGCTATCCTCACTGAGGGCCAGTGGAGGAGGCCTTGTTATCTCTCTCTCTGTCTCTGTCTGTCTCTCTGTCTCTTTCTGTTTGTCTCTCTTTGTCTCTCTGTCTTTATCTCTGTCTCTCTGTCTCTTTCTGTCTCTGTCTCTCTCTCTCTCTGTCTCTGTCTCTCACACACTGATTTTTTTTCTTTCCTGCTAGTTTAAGTGCTGCGGTGGAGAAGACTACAAAGACTGGGCCATGAACCAGTACCATGACTGCAATGCCCCCGGGCCCTTGGCTTGCGGGGTGCCGTACACCTGCTGCTTCAGGAACACGGTGAGTCCCAGAGCCATCGCAGCTTGCTATCAGTAGGGGCCGCCAGGCCGACGTTTGCAGGGATGGGGCCGAGGATGTTCTCAGATCCATCCACGGGCACGCCCCAGCAGGGTCTGGGAACTTGGGTCACAGCAAGAAATCTTGTTCCTCTGAATGTGATTGTGAATATTAGCAGCAAACGTGGCCGCAGCTTTCCCAGGCAGCCGGGGGCCGTGAGACCAAAATGGGGCCGGACCCCTGGTCTGCACACTCGGATTTCAGCTGAACCCCCTAAACACCCCTCAGGGCAGCTGCTGGATGAATGGGGGAAACTGAGATTGAAGGAAGCTTAGGGGCTTTCTCCATACAGTTATGAAGTGTCTCAGCCACAATTTGAACCTGGTTTTTGCCTATTCCAATCAAATCACCACCTCCCCCCCACCCCCAATTACAGCTGTGGCAAAGCTGCCTCCAAGGATCCCCTCCCCTCTTTGTAAAAACCAGGGGCTGGCCTAGCCTTCCTGGCTCCCTTGGACAGTGTCTGAGGAAGCTGTGCACCCCCCTTCTCCCCAATCACGTTCTCAAATGCCGAAAATAAAAGTCCTCGGGTTACAAAGGAACCAGTTTTAGTGAGATTCAGTCACCAAAGTACTAAGCGGGTGAGTGTGTGGGTGCCCCGGATGGGACGATCTCATAGGCCCGCTCTGATTCTGCAGCCATGTGAGGCGGGCAGCCGGGGGCCACGCAGATACAGACTCAGCACAGGCGCAGTTCAGGTCCCGGCCCTCCAGGCTCGCTGTGTCTTACTGCCATCCACTGGGCTTTTGTCCAGGCTCCCCAGGTTCCATTGTCCCAGAGGTCAGGGAGGCCCCAGAGTCCCAAAGGCCCCAGAGTCCCAAAGGCCCCAGAGTCCCGAAGGCCCCAGAGTCTGAAGGCCCCAGAGTCCCCAGCCCCAGAGTCCCCAGGCCCCAGAGTCCCCAGGCCCCAGAGTCCCAAAGGCCCCAGAGTCCGGAGGCCCCAGAGTCCCAAAGGCCCCAGAGTCCCCAGGCCCCAGAGTCCCCAGGCCCCAGAGTCCCCAGGCCCCAGAGTCCCCAGGCCCCAGAGTCCCCAGGCCCCAGAGTCCCGAAGGCCCCAGAGTCCCCAGGCCCCAGAGTCCCCAGGCCCCAGAGTCCCCAGGCCCCAGAGTCCCGAAGGCCCCAGAGTCCCCAGGCCCCAGAGTCCTGAAGGCCTCAGAGTCCCCAGGCCCAAGAGTCCGGAGGCCCCAGAGTCCCGAAGGCCCCAGAGTCCCCAGGCCCCAGAGTCCTTGAAGCTCCAGAGTCCCGGAGGCCCCAGAGTCCTGAAGGCTCCAGAGTCCCCAGGCCCCAGAGACCCAAAGGCCCCAGAGTCCCGGAAGCCCCAGAGTCCCAGAGGCCCCAGAGTCCCGGAAGCCCCAGAGTCCCAGAGGCCCCAGAGTCCCGGAAGCCCCAGAGTCCCCAGGCCCCAGAGTCCCAGAGGCCCCAGAGTCCCGGAGGCCCAGAGTCCCGGAGGTCCCGGAGTCCCCAGGCCCCAGAGTCCCGGAGGCCCCAGAGTCCCGGAAGCCCCAGAGTCCCCAGGCCCCAGAGTCCCGAGGCCCCAGAGTCCCCAGGCCCCAGAGTCCCCAGGCCCCAGAGTCCCGAAGGCCCCAGAGTCCCCAGGCCCCAGAGTCCCCAGGCCCCAGAGTCCCCAGGCCCCAGAGTCCCCAGGCCCCAGAGTCCCCAGGCCCCAGAGTCCCGAAGGCCCCAGAGTCCCCAGGCCCCAGAGTCCCCAGGCCCCAGAGTCCCCAGGCCCCAGAGTCCCGAAGGCCCCAGAGTCCCCAGGCCCCAGAGTCCTGAAGGCCTCAGAGTCCCCAGGCCCAAGAGTCCGGAGGCCCCAGAGTCCCGAAGGCCCCAGAGTCCCCAGGCCCCAGAGTCCTTGAAGCTCCAGAGTCCCGGAGGCCCCAGAGTCCTGAAGGCTCCAGAGTCCCCAGGCCCCAGAGACCCAAAGGCCCCAGAGTCCCGGAAGCCCCAGAGTCCCAGAGGCCCCAGAGTCCCGGAAGCCCCAGAGTCCCAGAGGCCCCAGAGTCCCGGAAGCCCCAGAGTCCCCAGGCCCCAGAGTCCCAGAGGCCCCAGAGTCCCGGAGGCCCAGAGTCCCGGAGGTCCCGGAGTCCCCAGGCCCCAGAGTCCCGGAGGCCCCAGAGTCCCGGAAGCCCCAGAGTCCCCAGGCCCCAGAGTCCCGAGGCCCCAGAGTCCCCAGGCCCCAGAGTCCCGGAGGCTCAGAGTCCCTAGGCCCCAGAGTCCCCAGACCCCAGAGTCCCCAGGCCCCAGAGTCCCGGAGGCCCCAGAGTCCCCAGGCCCCAGAGTCCCGGAGGCCCCAGAGTCCCCAGGCCCCAGAGTCCCGGAGGCCCCAGAGTCCCCAGGCCCCAGAGTCCCGGAGGCCCCAGAGTCTGGAGGCCCCATAGCCCCGAAGACCCCAGAGTCCCCAGGCCCCAGAGTCCCGGAGACCCTCTCTTCCTTTCAGGATCCCTTGAAGGCAGCTTTGGGCAAAGCCTTTCCTGACCCCCCCACGTCTGTCATGAATGAGCTCCTGATTAGGTATTACCTCCCTGTTGCATCTCTCTGGTAGAGTAGCAGCTTTTTATGGACAGAGGCTGTTTCTTTGTGTGCTTGGCACACAGTAGGTACTTAATCACTGCATCGTGGATGAGGAAGGAAAGAAGGGAGGGGGGTTTATTAAGTGCCCACTGTGTACAGGCTTTGTGCTAAGCATTTTACAAATACCCTGTTTGCTCTTATGCTATTACCTCCGTTGCACAAATGAGAAAACTGAGGTGGGGGAGGCTCTATGAAATAGCTAGTAAACATCAGACAGGATTCTAACCCAGGTCTGCCTCATTCCTGATCTGGCTCTTGATCTTGGGCACTAAATGCCCCTTCTCTGCTTGGGTTCTTGGTTCAAGCCTGGGACTTGAGACCAAGCAGACCCTGAAAGCCTCGGTGGGATGCCCACCAGGTAAGAAGGGACCCACAAGAGAGCAGAGTACTCCTCTGACAGACGAGGAGCCTGGGGTCAGAGAGGCAGCGACCCTGCCCAGAGCACCAGCTCCCGAGGGCTGCTTCCAGACCTGCTGAAGAGGGACGCTGACATTGTCCCAGCCGATGCTCCCAAAGGGCGGTATCTGATGGGTGTGCTCCGGCCCCCCTTGAACTTTGCTCCTTTCATAGTTGTGGAGAATTTCTGTTCCAAGCCTAAAGTACTTTGGAATGGTCCCGGTTCTGGCCCATTTGCCACCTGGTTCTGCAAACTGTCAGCTGCTGACAGACTGGGGTAGGGGTGGGGATTTTTTATGGCTGTAATCTGACCCTCTCATTTGACAGAAAAGGAAACTGAGACCAGGGAGGAGGGGAACGCCTTCTCTGCTAACGGCGGTGTGGGGCTCGTGCAGTGTCTCCCCGTACCCCTCGCTATGAGGATGTAGGAATGTATTTTTTCTGACAGTTTTCAGACAGAGCAATCAAAGCCATCTGGAGTCATGAAAAAACGCTCAAAGTCACCCCTGATTAAAGAAATGCAAATGAAAGTAACTCTGAGGTGCCGCCGCCCTGGTCAGACTGGCCAATACAGCAGAAAGGAGTGTGACAAACGCTGGAAGGATGGGGGAAGATGGGTTCCTGAGGCAGCGCTGGGGGAGTTGTGAATCATGGGTTTTGTGCATAAAATTTAAAAATAGAATTTCAAAGGAGAACAGTTCTGCTGGATGCAGTTACCAAAATGTGTTTTAAAAAGGACTTGGGCCGCGGCTTAGGAGCCT
Source organism: Sminthopsis crassicaudata (assembly GCF_048593235.1). NCBI lineage: Eukaryota > Metazoa > Chordata > Mammalia > Dasyuromorphia > Dasyuridae > Sminthopsis > Sminthopsis crassicaudata. Next base: position 634,654,479 of record NC_133618.1, on the reverse strand, counting down.
CTGCCCTAGGAGCTGCTGGGGAGAAGAGCCCCCTGGGCCATTCTGACTGTTCCTTTCTCTTTTAGTCTGACGTCATCAACACCATGTGTGGCTACAAAACCATCGACCAGGAGGTGAGTCCTTTCAAGCCATCAGTCCCTCCCCTTCTCCCGGTGCCGACCGGAGCTTCCCCAGCCCGGCCGGCTGCTTCGGGAGCGAATGAGAGAGCTCTGAGACTGGCCTGTGTCAGCCGCGGCCGTGGCGGCAAGAACAGGGTCTGAGGGGCGGACGCTAGGGTTTGGGGGCCAGTCCAGATGCTTCCTCATCGTGGCTCAGGGGTTCCCCTGCATCCTCACAGACAAGGAAATGGCCCGGTGACTTCTTCACTGCCAATGAGGAGTCTGTCTGAGGGACAGAGAGAGACAGAGACAGACAGAGATAGAGAAAGGAGAGAGAGACAGAGAGAAAGGAGAGAGACAGAGAGAGACAGAGACAGAGAGAGAGAGATAGAGACAGACAGTGATAGAGATAAAGGAGAGAGAGATAGCGAGGAGGGAGGGATAGAGGCAGAAACAGACAGAGAGATAGAGACAGAGGGAGGAGATAGAGAGAGGCAGAAAAGAAAGGAAGGAAGGAAGGAAAGAGTGGAGGAGGAAGGAGCAGGTACTTTGAACCCCCCCATGCCCTGACTCCCTGGGTGCCCAGAGAGACCCCGAGGACTGCCCAGAGTGCGGCCCTCCTGACATGGCAGGGCCACATGGCTGCCGGCACACGTCGCTGATGGTTTTCGAGCCGTGTCCAAAGCTCTTTACCAGATATAATTGTACCTGATCCTGCCAGCAACGCTGTCTAACCCCATGTTATAGATGAAACTCCTGAACCCGAGAGAGCTTAAAGTACCTTCTTTCCCAAGTGTGTGAGATCTTCCTGACTCCTGGTTCACTATGTCCCTTGGAATGTTAACTCTAGAACAGTCCTTAGAACCTGGGATTCAGAATGTCAGAGCCAGGAGGGCCCTAGAGCAGGGGGTGCTAGAACACAGCCCTCAGCTGGTGGGCCGGGATCCGGGCGGTGCTTGCAGACCCTCCTGCCCCTGCCCCATGGGGAATCAGAGGGGGCCCCCAGGATTGAGGCGAGGACCCGAGTTCCGGCCCTGTTTGCCCCCCGTTGCGTGGCTGGGTCTGCAGAAGACTTGGAGCGGTGACAAGGTGGGCCAGGCAGCCCGGTCGGGCCCCTGAGGTTCTGGGTCCTGGAGCTGCCGCCCTGGGAGGGCAGAGGCCGGTCAGGGTCCGAGCCCCCCACCCCAATCCCTCTTGTCCCTCTGGGCAGCGCCTGAGCGTCCTGGACGTCATCTACATCCGCGGCTGCACCAACGCCGTGATCATCTGGTTCATGGACAACTACACCATCATGGCTGCAGTCCTGCTGGGCATCCTGCTGCCCCAGGTGAGGCAGCCCTTGGCGGGAGGCAAGGCAGGGAAGCCCCCGGGGCGGCAGGAGGGCTCTGGGGGGGGAGGCAGTAAGCATAACAACAGCCGGAGGGGAGCAGACCTGGAGCTCTCTGAGTCCGCACCCTCAGCTTCCTCCTCTGCAAAATGGGGACAGTGACCCCCACCCACTGAGGCTGGGTGCTTCCTGTTGCCTGCACTACCCACGGTGCCCAGGACAGAGCTGTGATCTCAGTGACTTGGGGGCTCTGGGACAGGAGGCTCCTCTGCCAGTGTAGACTAGCACCTTCCCAAGTGCCCAGCACCTTCAGCCAGTGTTGGAGCAGCATTCGAACCCGGATCTCCCCGGCTTCACCCCCCATACTAATGAAGGCCGGCCTCTCTATATTGTGCCAAGGTCTGCAAAGCTGCTGACACAGGTTCTCCTTGGGCCTCACTCTGGCCTGATAATGTCAGTGGTGGTCATTATCCCATCCTACAGATGAGCAAACTGAGACCCCGAGAGGTGGAGTGGTCAGTGAGCAGCCTGTCAGCTTTAGCAACAGTAAAGGGTGCTGTTAGTCCTTGGCAGAGGCAGGACTTGAATCCAGAGCCTGTGGCTCCAGAGCAGGAGCTCTTTTTCCCGGGAGTGATGGGGCTTGGGGCGCTGTGGGTGGGAGGGCGGCCCCCAACTCTGCCTCCCTTTCCTGTGCAGTTCCTGGGCGTGCTGCTCACCCTGCTCTACATCACGAGGGTGGAGGACATCATCTCGGAGCACTCGGTCACTGACGGCCTCCTCAGGAGTGAGAGGAAGCCGGACATGGAGTTTTCGGGGGCCGGCTGCTGCATGTGCTACCCCGGGGAGCACCTGCCGGGCCTGTGACGGCCTGCCACCAGACTGGGGGGGAGAACTGGGCCTTCCATCCCCCCACAGTGACCCCGGTGAGACCCTCGGAGCCCCAGGCCCATCTGGCAGGGAGCCCGTCCTCCTCTGCCCCAGGCTTCTCTGGGACTCGCAGGGGGTCCTGACTCAACCATCCTCCTCCCAGGGACAGAGGCAGAGAGCCAGGGCCAACCGACCAGAAACCCCATTCTTGTGCCTTCTGTGGTTGTGTGACTGAGGAGCTGGCCTGGGGGTCCCAGAGCCCTGGGGTCTCCCACCCCCGCCTCTATCTCTGTGGACAGCTGTCCCGGACCGCTCATCATCCCACCTGGGAAGTTCAGGGCCGAGAAGAAGGAAAAAGATTTCTGGGTTAAGCCTGGGACTCAGAGTGTGGGAAGGGGGGATTCTTGCCCTGAGCTGGCGGCCAAGGGCTGCTCCCGGGCACTGGAGTCAAAGCGAGGCTGGTTTTGTGCGGGTTATGGGGAGGGGGTGGGTGCACGGCCCCCCGACCAGCGTCCGAAGCCTTGACGAATGCCCCCAGACGGCCGCAGGTGTCTTAGCGTGATGATTCCTTCCGTGTTCTGTGCGGGCTCATGCCCAGTGCCTTGAGCCCCCGCGGGGGCTGCTGCTGTGGAGACCCCTTTTTTATGTGACTTTTGTAATTGTAGAGTTTTGTACACAAATAACAGGCCTGTTTGACTAATTGAACCGTGCGTATGCATTTTGTTTGGCTTTTTCACTCCCTCTGACCCCTCGGCCGGCCGGCTCTGCTGCTCAGACCCACAGCATCCTGCGCCTGTGAGCCGTGATTCCCTCAGGCTGCCCAGGACTGCGGTCTCCGATGCCAGCTACTCTGCCAGGGCCCGCGATGGTGAGGGGGACAGAGACAGGCCGCCTCTGAGGAGTTTGTCCCGTGGGGTAAGAAGGGAGAACCCGGGTGAAAAGAGGCAAAACCCGGGCAGTGAAGGACCAATGAAAACACGTTTTAAGGCCCCGGGGGCACCACCAACTGCCCAGGATGCCCACAGACCGGGTGCTGAAGTCCCCCTCTCACAGGGGGAAATGAGAAGTCCTCAGACCCATTAGGAGGTGCTCTGGGACCACTAAGTCTGCAGGGACGCCTTAGACCAGATTGACGCAGAAAACGGCTCCTCCTGCGTATTTCTGGTTTATTTAGATGTTCTCCCTGAAAGTTTCCTGGTTTCACTTAGCTGTGGGGAGCCCGGTGTTGGACATGGGGGAAGTCGGACTCTAAGGCTCGGTGGAATTCTTGGAGCCCTCTCCTGCAGTGCTTGGGAGCGGTCAGGCGGCCTGGGCGACTTCTAGGCGGCCATCTTGGGGGAAGGCGCGTGGACAGCTGCCCCCGAGGCTGACGTTCCTTCCCCAAGAGCCTTTGTGGGACCTTAGGCCAGGCTGGGGGTGGGATGGGGTAGGTATACACAGCCCTGCTGGAGGGTGGGGTGCCCTGTCCCTGGGGACGGAGCAGTGTTGCACTCTGGATCTGAATCTTGAGTCCCCTGATCTCACGTTCCAAGCGCTCTCTTGTGGCACTCTGTGTCTCTCCATGTGGCCTTTGGCAGTGGGCAGCAGCTTGGGCCCGGGACTGCAGGAAGCACAGGGAGATTTCCCAACTCTGGCTCTGGCTCAGACGCTGCAGTTCCTGGCTCGCAAAGCCCGTGAACTCTCCCAAAACCGAGGTCTTTAACCCGGGGCCCACCAACCCTGCGCGCAGCTTGCCAGATGTCAGTGAACTTGGATGGGGGAGAAGTTCCTTATCTTAATGTAACTGACCTCCTCCAGAATCCTTTGTGTATTATTTTCCGCATTGAAAAACCTTATTTGGGCAGAGTCCACAGACTTCACCAGCCTGGGCCAAAGGGATCCAGGACACAGAAAGGGCTGAAAACCTCTTCTCTGAAACCGAATTGCTGGGAAGGAGTCTTACCTGCATCCATAGAGCTTCCCCTCTGGGTGTTCCTGCTGCCAGTCTGGTCCCTGTGCACCGGGTGCTGAACTAAGGACAAAATCCCAAGTCCCTGCCCTCCAGCTGTTTACATCCTACCAAAGAAAGTGGAAGGACATCCTTCTCCCCTCCAGCCACTTCCAGTATCACCCTCTGTGGTCTCGCCTCTGAAGGCAATTATCAGAATTCCTCATCCCTCTCTGCCCTTAGATCTTGTCTCTTTGAGAGGCAAGGAGGCCCAGGGGGAGGCTGTCACAAGGGGAGCCCACGGAATATCCTTGAGGATGAGGATTGGTTGGGGGGAAGGGAAAGCAGGAGAGTTTGGTGCAATCCATTTTTGGAAATCTCTTCTCCAAGTAGATAAATCCCAGCCAGGGGGAGCCCTAGAACTCCTCAAAAAGCTGGGGTTTACAACCTTGTTCCAGGCCTTGAGTTTTCCTCAGCCGGGAAAGAGTCCACATTTCTGACAGAAGGTGACAGGGCATGCTGAGAGCTGGGAAATTTGGACAGAGGCCTTTACGTATTTAACACATCACAGTAGCTAGCTCAGGTTGATAGGAACTCTGGAGAGAGAGCTCCAGCCTTGCAAGCCAAGGATATTAAATGTCTGGTCTTAGACACTTAAAAGTTGTGAGTCACTAATATAAGTCACTTAACTGCCTCAGTTACCTCATCAATAAGATGAACTGAAGAAGGAAATGGCGAACCACTGATCTCTTTGCCAAGAAAAGCCCAGATGGGTTATGGGGAGTCGCACAAGACCAAAACTACAGAACATAACAAAATCTAAGCGCTGTAGTCTCCCCGTGTCATCTTAAGCGGCAAGAGTGGAGATCACCACTGTATAAAGCCCGTCAGATCTATGGGATTCTGCCTCTTCAGCTTTAGGGAGTTTATTTTAAGCCAAAACCCCCCCAAAAAACTCTGAGTTCAAAGCCAGTCATTCCAAGTCCTTAGTGAGGAAAATTCCCAGCACTTAGTTCTGAGTTACTTGTGATTGAGACAAAAGTTGAGGTTTCTGGAAACATTTGGGCAAGGAGGGAGCCGAGTCTAGTTTGGTGGCTGTGGCTGGGCAGGAACCAGAGGGGCTTTTTCTCAGAATTTCCCTCTGCCCTCGGGGAGCCGGGCACCGTGGGTAAGCCCAGGCCTTGGGCCAAGCTGCCTGTTGAGTCACTGGCCACAGTTCCCCCTGCCTTGGTTGGCATTCTCTCCTGGACTTGTTGCTCTCTGAAATTCCCCGATTCTGGCTAACTCAGAACCCAAAGGACCCATCAGAACCCCTCACCCAGTTGCGTCAGATTTTCTGCAGTTTTCACTTCATCCAGTGAGTGGGAAAGACTTTTCATCCTTAGTCTATAAAAGCTTATGAGTGAAATGATTAAGTTCAAGTTTTACCTAGCAAGGCTTACAAGGCTAAAATGTGAATGGTTTGGGCCCGGTTTGGGCCCATTCCTTACACCAACAGAATATTCCTTGGAGGAGATAACAGAAGCACAAATATTCTCACTTGGAAAAGCTAAGGAGCTACTTGGAGCAATAGGAAAATCATTCAAAGGTTAAGTTGCAGGTCTGCAAGACGCAGGCAGCCGGAAGAAGATCCCAAAGTGGCTCATAAAGCTCATTTCCAGGGAGATTTTTGTCCAAGTGTGTCCATGTGAGCCCCATATGCATCTTATTGTGACCAAACCTTGGTGTAGATGGGCATCTGCTCTGCGACTTAAAAGCCTTGGAGAGCAGCCTGGGATTGTGGCCAGTTGTAACTCCCTCAGGGCCCGCGGCTGGGATGTGTCAGACGCAAGGACCTGAAACCAGGACTTTTGGTTCTGTCTCTCCAAATGACCGTTCGTGTATGAGCATGGTGTACTGAGAGGGGAGTTAAAAAGCATTTAAAGGCCGCTCACTCCGTGAGCATAGATACACAGACATCCCTGCTCTGTATTGAAGAAAAATAATTAGGGGCAGCTGGATGTCTTGGTGGGTAGAGCACCAGCCTTGAAGTCAGGAGGACCCGAGTTCAAATATGGCCTCAGACACTTGATAATTCCTACCTGTGTGACCCTGGGAAGGTCACTTAACTTCAAGTGCCTCAGCAAAAATAATAATAAGTGTAAGTTAATTGAAAAAGATGGATTGGGGGTCAAGGAAGGGTCTTCCATTTCTAGGGTTTTTGTGGAGGCTGGATGATGATGCATTGTGTCCTGAAATCACTATGTAAATACTAGCTATTATTATTGGTTGATTTAATTATAGGGACCTATTCCAAGAATAGCTGAAAAGATAATGCATACTGTTCTGCCCTCTGGTGAGAAATATTGGTATTGCAGGCTGCCCTCGCCCAGCTCACCTTTCCTGATGCTCAGAAGGTGAGGAAGCCTGTAGTGAGGGCCAAGGCCAGGGAAGCTGATCCACTTGGTCCATCCAAGGCTTTTAATGAACCCCTGTCAGTAATCACAGGTGATCTGGGTCTTTTTAAGCTTGGCCGGTGACCCAGCTTGGTAAGGATTCTTTGCTTCTGAAAGCCTTGGTCCAGCTTTGTGGGCAGGGGGTGTGAAACAGGTGGGACAGATCAGGGAAGGGCTCCAACCCAGGAGAATCTAACTGGGAGTGAGGGTCACGGAACTAGAATGTCAGAGCTGGGAGAGGCCTTAGAACAAGAGGATCTTCGTGCTAGAAAGGGACTTGGGCACTGTGTTAAAGCTGGAAGGGGAGGCCGGAGGAGGCTCCAACCTCAGGGGCAGGATCCCCGCAGAATCTCACAGGGGGGACTAGTACTACATGGTGAGGGGATGACATCCATCGGATGCTTCCAGAAACAAAAGCTTTTGTGGTTTGAAACAATGGCTTCTTAAAAGAAGAGCAGGAGAGAGAAGATCTGAGAAATTCCACAGCACGGCCTCCTCCGGCAGGGCTGAGATCAGAGCCTAAGAGATGATCCAGCCCGGGTTTCTGATCCAGGTCGCCCAAGTTTAAGGGATTGCTATGTGAAGAGCACTTAGGTCGCAGGGATATAACGATAGAAGGAAAAAGATCCCTGCCTTCCAGGAGCTTGCATTGACTACAATGTGGACGTGGGTATGAACATCATCTAAGAAGGGAGAGAAAACAGCTAATGAGAGGAAGACTCCTTAGAAGGTAGTCCCTGAAATGAGCCAGGAAAGTAAGCTGGGGGGAGAGGCGCCTTCCAGACCGGGCAAATGCATGGCAGTGGGAAACGAGATATTGATGAAGGACACCCCCCCCCCCCAGATGGCAGGTTGACCAATACATGTGAAATATGTTAAAGTACAAGTTAAACACAATATATGTATACATGCGACCTCATTTTACAAAGGGGATGACAGACCAGAGACAGGAATGGATTTGAATATATAAAAGTTTAACATACTAAATGCCTTTAACATAGAGACAAGCCTAGGATTTAGAGACTGACTAATGATAAATAATAATAAAGTATTTGTTACCTTCTCAATGGGTGAGGAAGGGTGGAGGGAGAGAATTTGGAACTGAAACAAGATCGCTGAACTCAATCCTCTCATTCTAGGGGGAAGGTAAGTGGGAGGGATGGGGCAGGAAATATGGCGACTTTGGGGCCACCCAGTTAAAAAGAAATCCGAATCCTGATCTTTTGAATGCAAATACATTTCTGCCTTACACAGGCAGACTCCAGCTTTCTCGTCTCTTCACACATTCTCCTCCAGGGTCACTACTGTCACTGTTTGCAGCGGAAGGGATCTCGGCAGCCACGGAGTCTGCTTTCTCCTCCCTCCTCTGTCTTCCAGGTGAGAAAACTGAGAAGTTAAGAAATCTGCTCCAAGTCACCAGCTGCTTTGTGCCGGGGCAAGGTTTGAACCCGTGACTTCCTGGCTCAGAGGCCAGTGCACAGGAGACTGGATCATGGGGGAAGCGGGGAAGGGACCTTGGAGGTGATTTAAATGAACTCTTATTGTACATATGAGCAACTGAGACCTGGAGAGACTGAATTATGCCCAATGTCACTTGACTAGGGAGAAAAGCAGGATTTGAATCCAGATCCCCTGGCTCCCAGTCTCTTTCCCTTTGTACTACTGGCTGCTTCTTCATGAATTGCTCTTCGATTCTTACATGTTTGATCCGGTCACTCTCCCCAGTGACATTTTCAACATCCTAAAGGCAGAACTGGGGGTTCTGGCAACAGGGCCTGTCTTTTTTTCTGAGAACTCTCCAGTACTCCGTGCGGACGCCAGGGGGCACTGCCCACCTGTAATTCAAAACCCACCTGTCTCCATGCTTGGCATCCGAAGGGAAGGACTCCCCTTGGCAGGGCGGGTATTTGGGAGATCAGACCCACGGGGGAGCAGGAGGCAGATTATCACCCGTGATGGTGATTCTGGGAGGCTGCCCAGGGCTCTTGGAACCAGGATTTCTACTCCTGCCATTTACAAAGCAGATGATCTTGGACAGCCATGTATCTTCTTTGGCCTTCGGTTTCTGGTTCTGGGGCTTACGTTCTTATTTTTTCCTCTCTATGTCCCAGCCCTCTTGGGCAGTCTGGTGAGGAAAGTCTGTGATTCCTTCTCCAAATAACATTTTAATGTATAAAATAAATACATGAGGAATTATACTGAAATAATTATATATAATTGTAAATAAACAAAATATATTTAAAATAAACAAATAGGTTATAAAATATTTTCAAAAATAAGTTAACGAACCTCAGGTTAAGAGATTGCGATTAGATATTTTCAAAAATAAAATCTCTTTTTTCCAACTGTAACATCCTAGGACCAGAGACTGTTGGGAGAAATAAGGATCCCGGTCTCCAGGTATCGAATCTCTAAGAGAGAAATGGGAATCCTAGGAGTAGAGCTTAGAAATGGAGTCCAGTTCTCTAATGTTACAGATTAGGAAACTGAGTGTCAAAGAAATGAAATGATTTGCCTAAAATCATATATATGTTGAGTAAAATACCCACCCTTGAAGGTAAGCACTCTCTCACTTTTGTTTATATATGTCCAGTGCCTAGCACATAGTAGGTGCCTACCACTCTGCCTAGCACATAGTAAGTGCCTTATACCCATTGTCTAGCACACAGTAAGTGCCTTATAACCAGTGGCTAGCACACAGTAAGTGCCTTATACTCATTGTCTAGCACATAGTAAGTGCCTTATACTCATTGTCTAGCACATAGTGCCTTATACTCATTGTCTAGTACACAATAAGTGCCTTATACCCAGTGCCTAGCACATAGTAGGTGCCAAACATCCAGTGCCTAGCACATAGTAAGTGCTTTATACCCCAGGGTCTAGCACATAGTAGGAGCCTACCACTCAATGCCTAGCACATAGGTGCCAAATATCCAGTGCCTAGTACATAGTAGGTGTTGGACTAACTAGAATAGTGGCAGAGTTGGGATTAGAATCCAGTTCTTCTGTCTCGGGTCTCCAGAGCCCCTCTCACTGGATCCCAGCAGGAACTCTGGCTCTTGCACCAACGTCCAGGTCTCCTTGTCCGTGGGCTTCCTAATTTCTCCTTGACACATTGAGTCCCTCAGGCATTGGGGCACTGAGTTAAGTTCTGTATTTTTTATGTTTAAAAAGTCCCTGACAAGCATCCTCCCCACCCCCAATTATATTGGAAAAGTCAACACTGATTTAGATCCATTATCTCCCTGGAGTCTCACAAGAATTTTATGAGGTAATCCTAATGACCCCTTTTAAATGCTTTTAAGGGGCCTTCTGGGGTGCTGGAGCCTGATGGGAACAGAACAAGAGTGTTAGAAAACCTAGAGGAAGGTTCTTAATTTGGGACAAAACTAGAACCTCTGAGCAGGATCCCCATAAGAGCCTGATCCTGAACTAACCCCTCACAAATGCTAATTTCTTGGCTGCTGAGAGAGAGTGTGCTGGCTTTCAGCATTCTGGAGGTGGGTAGCAGTGATCCTTACCCAATGAGCCCTTAGGGTATCCAGTGCCTTTGTTTTAAAATGTTATTATTTTTTAAGGCTCTTATTTAAGTGACTTGCCCAAGGTCCCACAGCTAGAATGTGTTCTGTGTCTGAGGTTGAATTTGAATGCAGGTCCCCCTGACTTCAGGCTGGTGCTCTATGTACTGTGCCATCTAGCTGCCCCTGCCTGAAATGTAATATTATCTATGTCTAATTATTTTTATTTTGTTAAATATTTCCTAGTTATATCTTAAGGCCCTTGGAAGGATTGTTGGTCTTGTGATGTTCATGTCTAACACAGAGAATACATGATGGCAGCTCATTCCACCAAAGCAGCCACTGTTGCTTTGCAAATTTTAAAGGACTTTATAAATATACAAAATACAGTAGCTGGTATAGAGCACTGGACCTGGAATCGGGAGGACTCCTCTTCCTCAGCCCAAATCCAGCCTCAGCCACATTCGGGTCCAGGTAACTTTATTTGCCTGAGTTTTCACCTCTGTAAAATAGGGCTCAGAGCATGGCACCTACCCCCCAGAGGAGTTGGGGGGGTCAAATGAGGTTGTAATCGTAAAACCCTCAGCACAATGCTGGCCCTGGAAAGGTACTATATAACCATTAGCTATCATTATTAGGAAGGCCTGAGTTCAAACTTAGCATCGGTTACTTTCTAGCTATGTGACCTTGGACTAGTCACTTAATCTCTTCCTCCATTTTCTCCACTTAAAGTGGGAATAATAATAGCATCTAATTTCTAAGAGTGCTGGGAAGATGGAATGAATTAAAGTCTGTAAAGCTCTTAGCACAGCACATGGTAGGTATAAATGCAATCGTTTTTGCAAAGTGCTTACCATAGCACCTAAATGGTAATATATAAGTGCAGGAGAGAAGGGTGGAAATACTCGATTTTATTGAGATACAAAGTTTATATAGAGCCTTGTTCCTCTCCCCATGACACAGAGAAGGCAGTAATGTCTTTATGAAGAACCCAACAGTTTTAGCATCTAACTGATGCATCTCTTTAGCCCCAAGACCATCAGGAACCAAAGTGTCAGAGTTCAGAGGTAACTCAGAGGGTCATAGCATGGGCTAGGAGGGACCACAGATGTCATTGAGTTCAATTTCTTTTTATAGATGAAGAAACAGACCCAGGGATATAAAAGGTCTTGCTCAGAGTCCCACTGGGAGGTAGTTAGCATTCCAGGTGGGATTTGAACCCAGAGCTTTCGACACCAGACCTGGCGCTGTATTTCTGCTCTACTTCACTTTAGCCACAAGACAGAGCTATAGTTAGCATCCTGTGTGAAGAATTTTAATAATGGCGTCAACTTCCATTCCTGTGAACTTTAAGGTGGGGAGTCCTTGTCACCCTGATAGACGGTTCAAAGGTTGTTCTCCTTGGGGATAGGAAGGCTTAGGGGTAAAAAGGGGAAGAGACTGACAAGCTCCAAGGCCATCACTCATAAAATTCTTGTGAGACTCCAGGGAGATAAAGGATCTAAATCAGTGTTGACTCTGGGGGGCCGTCATATTCCTCCTTATTTGGACACATCCTGCCAATGTAATAATAATTATAAAATATTAATATTAATAATTAATTATTATAATTATTATAATGGTGGATTTGGTGCTCTCTCCTCCCCCACCTCCCTTTCTCCCAAGACTGGGCTCTGACGCCACAGTCTCATCTCCACCAACCAGAATCCTTTGAGTCCCAGAACTCGGTCAATGGCCAGAGGGCAGACTTACTAATCCCCGGGCAAACAGTGACAAAGAGATTTGCGGGCCAGCAGAGAGCTGGGGCTCGGCAAATGTTTGTCTAACTCATTTCAAGAGACAACTCAGCCCCTCGCTGGACAAACTTGGCTGTAAATGGTGAATCTTGTTACTTTCAGGATGAAAGAAATGGAAACTCCATTGGGGATTTCTCCAGCCCCACTTCTCGTGCTGATGACACACAATCCCCCCCAGGAGCACTTTCAGCCCCCCTGATCCTTGTGCTGACCCACTTGCTCCAGCTCCGAGTAAAGGCTGTTTTGCTGCATCCTCCCCAAAGTCCCCTCGCTGCCTTAGAGGCTCGGTTCAAAGGCCGTTTTCTATGAGATGCTTTTCCAACTGCTTTGACACCTCCTGCATGGCTCTGTATTGATTTGGGGGATATTTCTTATCTCTCTGTCCTGCAACCCCCCACTGAGCTAACATCGATTTTTACTACTAGCAGTATTACTACTTCTATCCCCCCCCCCCTCCGGCCAGCACAGTACAAACACAGACCCAGTAAATACTTATCGTCTGCTACCCATCAGTATGACCCCGACTTGTTCATATGAATGTAAGTATAGTTTAGCTGTATGTGCACATAGTGCCATCGAGGACTTCACTCATAGTCTGAAGCTTTACAGTCTGAAGGTGATGACATGTAAAGTAACACAATATAAGTCAGTAAGAGGACCTGGGTTTGAATTATAATTTTCCTACTTACTACTACTACTAGTACTACCACTACTACTACTATTAGTACTACCACTACTACTACTATTACTACTACTACTACTACTACTACTACTACTACTACTACTACTACTACTAGTACTACTACAATTTTTACTGCAAATAGCACTACTTTTGCCACTATAGTACTACTACTGTTACTATTTCTACTATAGTATTACTACTACTACTACTACTAGTACTACTACTATAACTTTTGCTGCAAATAGCACTGCTTTTGCCACTACAGTAACTACTGTTACTATTTCTGCTACAGTATTACTACTACTACTACTACTACTACTACTACTACTACTACTACTACTACAACTTTTACTGCAAATAGCACTACTTTTGCCACTACAGTACTACTACTGTTACTATTTCTGCTACAGTATTACTACTACTACTACTACTACTACTACTACTACAACTTTTACTGCAAATAGCACTACTTTTGCCACTACAGTACTACTACTGTTACTATTTCTACTATAGTATTACTACTATTACTACTTCTACTAATACTATTACTACTTCTATTAGTATTGCTATTACTATTACTTCCACTAGTATTGCTTCTATAACTAACACTTCTACTACCATTACACCTGCTCCTATTACAACTATTGTTACTTCTATTAGTACTTTTACTATTAGCAGTACTACTACTTCTACTACTATTCTGATGACGTCTACTATCACTACTACTTCTAATACTGCTACTACTACCATTTCTACTACTTCTATTAATAACACTTCAACTATTTGCTCCTATTACCCCAATTGCTACCTCTATTAGTATCTGTACTAGGATTTTTACTATTGGCAGTATTACTACTTCAACTACTATTATTCTTGCTCCTATTACAATTACTTCAATCGCTACCTCTACTAGCAGTATTACTACTTCTACATTATTATCAGGACTTTTAGTATTACATTACTATACTTCTACTATCATTACTTATACTACTACTATTACCACTTTGACTATTATTACTCCTGCTCCTATTACAACTGCTCCAATTTCTACATCTATTAGTAACTATGAATATTTTTACTACTATTACTATTATCACTACTGCTACTACTATTATGACTTCTACTATTACTATTACTACGCCTCTGCTACTGCCATTACTATCACTTCTACTTCTATTACTACCACTTTGACTACTATTAGTCCTGCTCCTATCACAACTGCTCCAATTGTTATTAGTATCTCTATTAGTACTTTTGCTACTAGCAGTACTATAACTCTCCCACTTCTATTACTAGCCTATCGTTACATGAGTTACGTCATCTCCCTGGGCCTCAGTTTTCTCTTCTGTAAATCTAGAAGGCTGCTCTGGATTATCTATTTCCAAGGACCTTTCTAATTCTAAATCCTTGGTTCTCAAATAAACAAAATCAGCCCTCTCTTTTTCCCTGGGTGTAGAGGAAAGAAGGGGTCTTGATTAGAATCCCACAGCTATTAAAAATCCTACTGACTACAGAACCGTGAGCCTTTCCTTCCATGAGGATAGCTGACCTCTCTCAATTTCCCTTCTCCCATCTCCCACCTCCTCCAGGGGGGACCCGGCCCAGACTAGCTTCCCTCACTTGTATTGGCGAGGGCAGAATTCTGGCAAAGCCCCCCAGGGGCAGTCCAAGACAGTGCCCACAGACACAAGTCCCCAGCAGCCCTAGCCCACCCTTCCTGTTCCAGGGAAGAGGCTGGGGGAGGGGACAGGGTGGGCTAGGACATTGTCAAGGAAGCAGGAGGTTGCAGCTGCCAGCTACCGCCTGAATAGTTTCACAGCTCAGCGGAGAGAATTTAATTCAGGATGAATGGGGTGCCCAACCTCCTCCCCCCCCCTTCCCCAGCTCTCCTCCCTCACCCCGGGTCTAGAAGACATTTTCATTGCTGACTAACAAGGGGAGAAATCCGATTACATCACAATGGGCCTCACTAATGGGTCATTCAGTTGGGGAGGGGGAAATGAGCCCAGCCTTAAGTCTGGGGGGTGTGGGGGGGAGCTGGGAAAACTTCTGGGCAGGGAGGGAAGCTGTCGGCCCAGTCCAAACCCTGGAGCCCAGCCCAACCTGGTCCCTAGAAGGGTAACCTGGGACAGACGGGGGGAGCAGCTGAGGAGGCCAGCCTAGGCAGGACTGCTGGTCACCGTGTGTGGGGAGAGCAGGCCAGGGTGGGGGAGGAAAGGGTCCTGGCCACTGGCACTGCCCTCAGTTTTGTCCCTCAAGGAGAATTTCGGAACTGCCCAGACTGGGCTGGGGAGGAGGGCCTGCAGGTGATTAATAAATGCTCTCCTTCCCTTCCCGAGCTTGAGAAAGAAGTAGGGATCAGGGTCTATTCTCTCTTAAGTGGGCATAGTAATACTGCTTATGATAATTAATAATAACAGCCATAATCACAATACCAGTGAGCCAGTAGGAGGGTTACTTGATAAGACCCAAGTGTAGTTCCAGATAAACGCTGGGTGGCGATGGACAGAAGGGATTTTATCATTTGCTTTGCTTTACTCAGGAGAGGGTTCCTGGGCAGTCCAGGCCCAGCAGCACATTGACAGGAGGATTTATTTGACAAGAATTCGATCTATAATTTCAGCAAGACAAGTGTGTTCTCAGTTGAGATGATATTCCATCCTCTCATTGTCATTGGTCTATATAGGTATTTCAGATCAGCCAGCCAATAAGCATTTATTAATCACCTACTATGTACCAGGCACTGTGCTGGAAACTGAGGCTCAGCACACCCAAATAGTTGTTTATTGTTTTCATTTGTCCTAGTCTTCATGACATCATTTCCTTCTCCAGCTCTTTTACAGATGAAGCAACTGAGGCAAACAGGTTCAGTGATTTGCCCAGAGTCATACAGCTAGTCCCTTCAGGGGCCAGATTTCTAGGCTTTGAGCTTTATCTACTCTGCCACCTTTCTGTACCTGCCCTCAAGAGACTTCAAAATATATACTGAATAATTTGGGGGGAAGGAGAGCCCTGATAACTGGAGATGGGGGCAGGGATTAGGAAAGATCTCTTTTGGGTGGGAGTATTGAAGGAAATAGAAATTGGCCATGGAATTTATAGTCAGATCTGGGTTTGAACCTTGACTCTGAACCATTAATTCCTAATGGGAAAATTACCTTTCTGAGCTTCCGTGTCCCCTGGTATAAAATAGAGGGCTGTCACTTCAGTGGTCCAGGGATCTCCCAGGTGAATAAGTTCCCTCTTGGTTCTCAAATTTTAGCACCTGTTCTGTGTCTCTCCGAGAGGTGCCAGGGAAGCAGAGGTCAAACCATGCTCAGAACCATGCAGCCACTCAATCTATGAGGGAGATCTTGCCCTTAAACAAGGATGTGAAGAAAGCACTTGGCAAACTATAAAACAGAGTTCCACAGGAATATGAGTTATCATGCTGGAATTTATTTCAAAGGCCTGAAATCTCACCAGAACTTCTTCAGTCCTTCACTTTAAGACTTTGGTGAAAGTTTGAGGGTCCACCGACTTCAGGCCCCAGCCCTGATACTTGCTGAAAGATCTGGAGCAAAGGGCTTAACCCCTCCCCTATGAGAACAATCCTAATTCTGAGTCTCTTCACCTTTGGGATGTTGGGTGAGGTCCATAGCTTCCTCACTTTTGAGGTCCCTTTGGATTTATAATCTTATGAAATTATTTGCACTGACAGCATTGTGGGTGATGCTCAGTGCACTACAGAAATGGTAATAATTATTATTAGTAGTGATAAAAATAGAGTCTTTCATTTTAACAAGTATTCTTGAACCTGGGATAGACAGACCAGTGCCAACTCCACAAGGAGACCCTATGACACAGTGGAGGTGACTCTGGGACCAATGCAGTGGTGGTATGGCCTCTTGTGGACCTTGGGGCAATCTGGAGAGTGGGAGGGAGCAGATTAGCTGCTTTCAAACCTGGTGCTGGTCTATAGGACACAGATGCCTGAGAGAACCTGGCAGAAGCTTCCAGGAAAGTTAAAAAAGGGAAAGGCAGAAATCCAGGACTCAGGGAGATAGCAAAGGGCAGTCTTCATGTGGAGGGATGCGCTGAGCATCACTCTAGACAGGACCACTCCTTGGAAGGAACAGGACAATGAGCACAGATAACAGTATCTAATAAGTATTTATTTAATAAATGCATATTGACTGGCTCACAACAATTTTTTTTTTGCTTCTGTTAAGGAAAATGTTCTTTGCTCTGGATTTGACAAAGCAGAAATGACTAATGGGGAGTTGATACCTAAGGTATCATTTTATTTATTGAGTATATTAAATGGAGATGATGATTGAAGTCCTTAGAATTCTTAGAATCTGTGATGATAAGTAAGGAGAAAACATTTGGTTGCCTTTGGTGAATTTGAGTCCTTTAGGCTATGTGGATTACATCTTTGCCTCATGAGAAAACTAGAAAATATAATTGGTGAGCCATTGACGATAATATTTCGAAGATCATGGGAAATGAGAAAGATGCCACAAAAAAGCTTAAGTGTTATCTTGATTTTCAAAAAAGGGAAGAGAATAGTCTACAAACTACAGTGCAGTAAAAGTGGCCTTGCTTCCTGGGAAATATTTGAAAAGATCATTAAAGTGAACAATTTAGAAAGGGGAGCAGTAATTACAAAAGACCAACTTGGTTTCATCAAGAATGGGCCATGCCAGACTAACCCTATTAACTTTTTCTTTTTTTTGCCAGGACTACTAACCTGTTAATTAAGAAGAGTGCTATGGATATTGTTTACCTAGATTTCAGTAAAATTTTGGATAAAGTATCATATGCTATTCCTATGGAAAAGAGATATGTGGATTAGCTAATATCAGATAGGTTCAGAACTGGTTAGATGGCTATACTTAAAGAGCACTTGTTAATTCAATGTCAACATGGGAGAAATCTCCAGTGAAGTATCTTCCTTGTTAACATTTTTTATCACTGACTTAGATAAAGACATAATTATCAAGTTTATAGATGACTTAAAGTTAGGAGGAACAGCTAGAAAAAATTCTGACACAGGTTAAAGCATTGGAATGAATGAAATCAGATAAAATTCATTAGAGATAAATGTAAAGTTTTACATATGGGTCCAAAAAATCAATTTCATAAATACAAAATGGGGGAAGGGATGGTTAGAATGTACTTGATCTGAAAACTTTCCAGGGGTTTTAGTGACTTCAAGCTCAGTATGAATCAGCAGTGTGATGTATAAGACTCGGGTGATCATGAACTGAGTTATGAGAGAAATAGATTTCAGAAATAAGAAAGTGACGATCCTACTGCATTGTGCTCTGAAGAATTTGACTTTATCTGGAATACCATTTTCAATTCTGGAAGACACAGTTTAAAAAGAACATTGATAAGCATCAACATGGCAAGTATGGAAATTTGTTTTGTTTGATCATGCATGTTTGTTCTAAAGAGTTTTGTTTTTCTCCTCTCCCTCCTCTTTTTTTGTAGGAGTAGGAAGACAGAGCATGAAGAAGAGGGAGTGTGAATGTGGTTTTTCTTCCAAACCAGGACAAAAGCAATCAGAGACTAGCAGAACAGTTTTGAAAGTTTTTGTTGTTCAGCCATTGTGTCCAACTCTTTGTGACCCCAGTTTGGGTTTTCTTAGCAAAGAGACTGAAGTGCTTTTCCATTTCCTTCTCCTGCTCATTTTACATATGAGGAAACTGAGGCAAATATAGTGAAATAACAGCTATTAAGTGTCCGAAGCCAAATTTGAACTCATAAGGATGAGTGTTCCTGATTCTAAGCTCAGTACTTTATCCACTTAGTAGCTGCTCCTTTGTAAAGTACATGTGGAATTTATTGTATACTAAAAAGAAAAGTAAATTGTACATACTAGACTCTCCCAATTCCATGGACAATCCTCTCCTTCAGTTCTATACTATTTATAAAAATGCTTATTATAGTTCATGTTTAAAGTCAGAATAAAAATAATAAAAAATGTTAGTAACACAACTTATGTACATTTTATTTTAATCAAAATTTTTGAAGGAGGGCAACTAAGATGAAATTCCTGGTTAAAAAGTCATGAATTCAAGTCAAATGAGGATCAATCAGATGAAGGATCTCAGGATGTTTAACTTGAAAAAGTAAAGACCATAGGACATCCTCGCTGACCTCAAGTTTTGAAGAACTCTTAGGCGGAGAATGGATTAATATTGTTATTCTTGTCCCCAATGTGCAGAACCAAGAGCAAATGGGTGGAAGGTACAAAGAAAGATTTAGGCTTTATTGAAGGAAAAAGGAATCCTAACAATTAGAGCCCTTTAAAAGTAGAATGACCTTCTTTGGAAAAGGAATGAGTATGTGAGTTCTCCCTCCTGGGAAGTCTTTGAGTAAGGGTTGGGTGACCACTTGTTGGGTAAATTACAGCTGATCCCAACTGGGTGGCTGCTGAGGCTCCTTCCAGCTCCTAAATTCAGTTTCCGTAAAGAATCCCTTCAGCCCCAGATCCTTGAACTAATGACTGTCAGCAGCTCTAAACTTTATAGTCTTAAATGTTTTCCCAATTGACCCCTGTCTGGATGGGTAATGTCACTATTCTAAGCCTATTTTTCCAATTATGTTCAAGCATGGGCATGCCGCATGAAGGGGAATGAATGGACCATAGCTAAGTCCATTAGCGAGGATTTTTCAGAGCCTCTTGTGTGCCCAGACTCATGTGGGGGCCTCCGAAAAGGGGCTTGGGGAGGTGGGATTGGGCTAGAGGAAGGGAAAGGAGAAAAGAAGGAAGAATGAATGAGCTTCCAGGACTAGCGTGCACACAAATCTGTCTCCCCTTTTGGTGAGTGGCCATGGTTGAACTGAGGGGCCGTCTGGCTTTGAGGAAAAGGCCCACGGCTCCCCGCTTCCCTTCCCCCCTCCAAAGTGCTGGCTCCCTGCAGGTGAATTAGCATTCCCTTCGTTCTGCCTAGCATGAGCAAATCGCTGTTTCAAAGCCATGAGTCTGTCTGGCCAGGGCCACACATGGCGCCCTTTGTGGCTTCCTTCCCCCTGTGATTCACTGAGCTAATTGAACTCTCCTCAGAAGGGAGGGATGAATGGGGTGCCTTTGGGCTGAGCTCTGGAGCAAGGTGGGAGGAAGAGAAAGGGAGAGCGGAGGCAAGAGGAAGAGGAGGGTGACTGGTTGCAGGCAAGCTCTAACTTCAAGACCATCTGAGGGACCCAGCAACCATCTCTCCAAGGCTTCTCTACCTTTTTCCTCCCAGAAAACATTCATCTCTCTGCCTTGTGAGCCAAAGCCCACTATTCCCTGTAAAAGAGAGAGAGGGCTGAATGTGGAGGCAAGAGTCAAGTTCGGTTATAAGCCCTGAGACTTAATATTACTGCTATTCCTACTAGTGCCACTAATGCTATTATGGCTGCTACTGCTACTACTACTAATACTGCTGCTATTGCTGCTGTTACTACTACTACTACTGCTATTCCTACTAGTGCCACTAATGCTATTATGGCTGCTACTGCTACTACTACTACTACTGCTGCTATTGCTGCTGTTACTACTACTACTACTGCTATTCCTACTAGTGCCACTAATGCTATTATGGCTGCTACTGCTACTACTACTACTACTGCTGCTATTGCTGCTGTTACTACTACTACTACTGCTATTCCTACTAGTGCCACTAATGCTATTATGGCTGCTACTGCTACTACTAATAATACTGCTGCTATTGCTGCTGTTGCTACTACTACTACTGTTATTACTACTATTGCTTCTACTACTATTAATGCTACAACTACTACTACAACTGCTGTTGCTGCTACTATTACTACTGCTACTGCTATGGCTTCTGCTACTACTAATGCTACTATACCTACTACTACTGTTTCTAATGTTACTAATGCTATTATGGCTGCTACTACTACTACTGCTGCTGCTACTGCTATTACTGCTACTATTATTGCTTCTACTGCTACTAATGCTACTACAACAACTGCTACTGCTATTGCTACTCTTACTACTAATGCTACTAATGTTACTATCACTACTTCTACTGCTGCTGCTACTGTAACCACTATGATTTGGATAAGGCTTTAAGGTTTGCAAAGCATTTTACATTCGATCCTCACAGCAACCTTTTAGTCCATTTTATAGATGTGGAAGCCAAGACCGAGAGAGTTTAAAGAATCTTCCCGGAGAGCTAGTACTTGAGACAGGGTTCTCATTCAGCTCTCCCCTTTATTGGGCTGCCCTATTTTAACCTAGGTGGTTATACCACAGTTCAACTTACAATTTTGCCTTCACTGCAATCAAGATGGGACATTTATTAAGCACCCAAAGCATTCACTCTCAGTACTGAGGAAATCAAACAGCCCCTGCCCTGAAGAAGCTTGCATTCCGTGGGGAAGCAACTTGTCTGAATAAAAGTCTATAGAACTTAGATACAAGATAACGAGTTGGGGTGGGGAGGGACTATTGGAGGGATGGAAATCAGGAAGGACTTTATGTAAGAGATGGGATTTGAGTTGAATTTTGAAGAAAACAAGGAATTCCAGGAAAAGAGGGAATGCACTTTATCTCTCGGGATACTCAGTTTCTTCTTTTGTAAAATGGGGATAATCATCCAGGCATAGGATTATGGTAAAGAAAAGCCTTTTTTAGACCTTGGAGAAGGACAAAAATGAAAATGTAATTGGCCTGTTTTTCCAAATATGTTTAAACCATGGGCAAATTTATTTCATAAAGACCTTATTCTTTTTTTTTTTTTAAATCTCTAGCTCTTAAAATTATAATTAAATAATAAGATAAAATTATTATATACTTATTTAACAAAAAAACTCACCCAAGATAAGTGATGTCTTACATCAATTCTTAGTTTTAAAAATGAGTGCTTAAAATATTTTATGTAATAAAATATTTTTTTAAAAGACATGTAGAAAAGGGAAAAAAACAATTTGAGCTGTCTAGAGATGTACTGGTAAAAATTTAACAATTGGATCTTTGAAAAATAGTGTTTAATTCTTATGTTTAATATACATTATTAACATATTCTCTCAAACTTTCTAGGCAATCAAGAGAATGATAAATCAAGCTCTGATTTGTAGCATTTCCTGATTTTAAATATATAATTATCACACTGAAAATTTAACCATGGCCCTCCAATCTGAGCTGACTCCTACACATCCAGAGTTAGCTAATTCCTCTTCATCAATAATCTACAAGAATTTAAGAGTTTAGCAGGTAGCTGGAGCACTGGATTCAGAATTAGGAGGCCCTGAGTTCAAATCCTGATTCAGACAGTTATAAGCTGAGTGACCCTGGCAGAGGACAAGGAGCTTCCTGTTCTTCCTAATCACATGTGCCTTTACCACAGACTGATCCATTTCCCCTTTGTGTGTTGTAGTTTCAGTTCCTCCAATTGCTCCTCCAAGCCTAGAACATTCCAACCTCTCATCCAGTTCTTGGTTTCCCTGAGGATCCAGGTCAAATCCCACCCACTTGAGGAAGATTTTGGTCCCTCCAACACAGATGTTTTTCCCCCTCACCCTGGCTCTCATCTACTCCTTATGTAGGGGTGTATGAGAAGTTCAGGGCTGCTGATGTGAGGCTTGCTCATTCACTTTTAGTGTTCACCTAGCACCTGTACCTCCAACAAGCTGTGGTGCCTGCAGAGTTCATATCCCCATCTGTCTCAGCAACTGGGCTAAACTAGGGTGAGGGTAACTAATGGGTTTAAAACCCCTTGGTGAATGGGGTAAGTTTATTCCCAAACATATGGAGATGGGCGGATGAGAACAATTTGTTCCAATGACCATGAAGGTGGCTGAAATGAGTGCTATGGATTACTTAGAGTTTAGTCTGACACTGAAGATGCATCCTGGGCCATTCTTAGTCTTCTTGACTTTTGTCTTGCCAATGGACTTGGATAACTCTATGGAGAGAGAGGTTGATGCTTGTGCAACTACACCTGATATCCCTTAAAGACCTTAACTTATGTCTCCCAAAGAGATCATAAAAAAGGGAAAAAGGACCCATGTGTACAAAAATGTTTGTGACAGCCTTTTTTGTAGTGGCAAGAAACTGGGAACTGAGTGGATGCCCATCAGTGGGAGAATGGCTAAACAAGGTGTGGTATATGAATATTATGGCATATTATTGCTCTATAAGAAATGATCAGCAAGATGATTTTAGAGAGGTCAGGGGACACTTACATGAACTGATGCTGAGTGAAATGAGCAGAACCAGGAGAACACTGTACACAGCAACAAGAAGATTATACTATGATCAACTCTGATGGATGAGACTCTTCTTCTTCTTCTTCTTTTTTTTTTTTTTTGGCTGAGGTACTTGAGGTTAAGTGACTTGCTCAGGGTCACACAGCCAGGTAGTGTTAAGGGTCTGAGACCAGATTTGAACTCGGGTCCTCCTGACTTCAGGACTGGTGCTCTATCCGCTGTGCCCCCTAGCTGCCCTATACTTGACTTTTTTCAACAATGAGGTGATTCAGGCCAATTCTGATAGGCTTGTGATGGAAAGAGCCATCTGTCTTTACAAAGAAGACTATGGGAACTTAATGTGGATCACAACACAGTATTATCACCTTTTTTGTTGTTTACTTTTTATTCTCATTTTTTCCCTTTTTGATTTGATTTTTCTTGTGCAATTGTTCTCTCCCAGTTAGAATGTAACCTCTCCCAGGGCAGGGGCTGTCTTTGTTTTGTATCTTCACACACCCAGCACCAAGTCTGGGCACTTAGCTAGTGTTTATTTTATTTTATTTTTTAAAATTTACATCTCAAGTAGGATTGGGTGAGATAGTATGGATGACTCACTGCTACTACCCTCACTTTTAGAGGGGGGACCCATACAAAATCAATTAAGTATTAATTGTTGTTTAACTTTTTAGGTACTTATGTCTTATCTCCTCTGAGAGCAAAAGCCAAGTCTTAAAAAAGATTTTTATATTATACACCTAGTACAGGGCTGGTATACCCCATAATAGGTGATTAATAAGTCCATAATTTATTTACAAATAAATGAATGGGCTCACAGGACATCTGTAAGGGAATGGAGCTTTCGCTGAAAAAGTGATGGACTTGAAGTCAGAAGATCTGACCTTCTAATGACCTGACTTGCTATCTTTGTGACCCAGAGTAAGTCTTTAATCAATGATGTGTAAGTCTTCTTCCCTCCCTCCCTTTTTCTCCTTCCTTCCTTTCCCTTTCCTCCTTCCCTTCCTTTCTTCCCTTTCTTCTTTTCCTCCCTTTTTCCTTTCTCCCTCACTTCTTTCCTTCCTTTCTTCTTTTCTTCTTTTTCTCCCTCTTTCCCTCTCTCCCTCACTTCTTTCCTTTCTCCTCCCCTGCTTTCCTTTTTTCCTTCCTTCTTTTCACTTCAAATTAAAAACATTTTTGTTAACTGATATATTTTATTTTCATGCAATCTTTATTTTTGAAAATATCTTTTCCATTCTCATACCCACTGAGCCATCTCTATGATGAAAAATAAAAGAAAAAAGAGGGGGAAAGTAATTTAGCAAAATTAAGCATTATATCAACTGAAGTTGATAACACATTCATCGTTCTACCACTATAGTCCCTTATGTATGCAAAAGAGAGGGCATGGTTTGCTTTTTTCTCATCTCTTCTTGGAGGACACGCTTGACCATTATTTTTGCCCATTTTTAAACAACAAGCACATTAAGTGCTTACTATATTCAAGACACTTAATCTTTTGCGTCTGTTTCCTTATCTGTAAAATGGGTTTAATATAATGCTTGCACCACCCACTTATAACACAGAAACATTGTGCTATTGTGATCTCTATAGCAGAACTATGTCCAGCAGAACTTCCCCTGGATCTTTCTCTATCTTATCTAGTGGATATCACTTTAACAGTTGGTGATCTTCCTTTTGCCCCTCACTCTCCCTGGTTCTCCTCCTTTTCAGTCATACATATGAAGGATTGTTTCACTTTTTATCTTTGTCTCCCCCAGAAGACTATAGTGATAAGGATGTGTCCTGTGTTTTCCCTGAGAAAGCAATTCCTAGGTAAGGAAAATCCCTCTACTATTTTTAGGTTGATACCTTCTCTGCCTGAACTGCTCCTCCAGGGTCACCCAGCTGGTATATGTCAAGTATCTGAGGCGGGATTTGAACTCTGGTCCTCCTGACTCCAGGGTCAGCATTCTAACCACCTAGTTGCTCCCAACTTACAGCAGAGAATTGCTCAGTTCACTCAAGGGTGATGAGGAAACTGGAAATTAAGATTAAATTACTTGACTCCAAATTGCCTAGGGAGTAAATAACTGAGCCAGATATTATGAAGTCCAGTTTTTTTATTCCAAATCCAGTGAACTTCCCATGATGCCCCAGCACCCTTTAAAATTAGCTTGTTTTCAGTCCTCCCGAATCCCTCCACTTCACTCTAAGTCATCACTTATGTGCCTCTCATGACTCTTGGCTTTCTACGCTCTGAAGCAAGAACACTGTCCTATTTTTTCTTCTCTACCCCCTCGCCACACAGACCTGTGCAAAAATCGGGCATTAAACCACACTCCCAGCTCAGAACTGCTCCTTTGCTTCCCGGGCCCTTCCGCAGACAGGCAGCTCTGGGGCCAAACCCATCCCAAGGGCTATGGAACATCTCTGAAGGCTGAGAGTCCCACTGTTGGCACATACAGCCCATTGTATCTCTCTGAGGGATTTTATCAGTCCTGAGCCCTGCACCTGTTTCCATTAATCTTCCCCTGTCTGGGTCTGGGGCCCCTGGCTCCTGGTCTGTCTGTTGACCCAAGAGGTAGGTAATGAGATCTCCAGGTGGAGCCTTCCTGGCAGTGCCGAGCCAGGGGGCTGACACGGGGTGGGGGTAGGGTTTGGGGCTGAGGGATGAGAAACTGCAAGAATGCCCTTTTCTTTTCCCCTTTCCTCTCTCCATTCCAACTTAGACTTCTGCTTCAAAGCTCATGGATGAATTTTAATTCTGTGTAGCTAGAAGAGAGCTAGTCATCATTTAATCACACACAAGCAGCCTGGTAAAATGGAAAGAATTCTGGATTTGGAGTCAGCAAAGGAGGGCTCAATCAAGCCTGTGAACTTGCTGTGTGACTTTTGCAAAGTGCAAAACCTCTCTGACCCTTAGTTTTCTCATCTGTATAAATGGGAACATTTACATTGTACCATCTAATTCACAGAGTTTTTGTAAAGAAATCACTTTGTAATCCTCAAAGTGCAAGAGTGGTAGTCTGCAAACTTTTCAGATTACCTAGTGCTATCAATGAAATTTTTGAGCACCTCTTCCACACACATATATATATATCCTACTTATTATATACATATATTACTATATTATGTACATTACATTTCCATAAAGTACATATTTTATTTTATTGAAACTATCAGGGTTAAGTGACTTGCCTAAGGTCACCTGGAAATTGTTTGCCTTCTTGATGGGGGAGAGAGGGAGGGAAAGAAGTTGAAACTCAAAATTAAAAATTATTTTTACATATAATTAGGG
Organism: Sminthopsis crassicaudata; assembly: GCF_048593235.1. Classification (NCBI taxonomy): domain Eukaryota; kingdom Metazoa; phylum Chordata; class Mammalia; order Dasyuromorphia; family Dasyuridae; genus Sminthopsis; species Sminthopsis crassicaudata. Next base: position 634,628,343 of record NC_133618.1, on the reverse strand, counting down.
GGAAATAAAATAAATATATATATTTAAAAGTTACTTTGAATTTATAACATTTCAAAAAAAAATCAAGAGATGAAGTTTCAGTCCTCTTTCTCTTCTACTAAGTAGGTGAAATGCCTCTTTTACTTAGTGTTTAATTGATCATTAAAAATGAATTTTAAAAAAGGATAGCTCTAGTACTGCAAAATTGGGAGACTAGAAGGACAATGGAGCTCTCAACAAACTTTGAAGAGAGATGGCTTTGGGGGAAAATAATGAGTTCAGTTTAGAATCCTGAGTTTGAGATGCCTATGAGATAACATATTATTGTCAGCTGGAGGTGTGGAAATTGAGCTCAGGAGACTAGAGTGGGATAGATAGATCTGGGAGTTATCTTTTCAGAAATAATTAAACCCATGGAAGCTGATGAAGTCACCAAGTGAGAGAATATATGGAAAGGGATGCCCAGGAGCTTTAGTTGGAGGATTGGTCAGACAGATGGGAGTAGAATGAAAAGAATATTCAGGAGGAAAAAATGTGGTCAGGAACTTCAAGGTGGTCAAGCTTGACTTGCAGAGAGGTAAAGAAAGATGAGCATCGATAGAAAGACATCCCATTGGACAGTTAAGAAATCATTAGTTATTTTGAGGAGAGTAATTTCATTTAAGTGAGACCTAAAATTAGAGAGAAGATTAGGAACCTGTTAAATTAAGAATGTTGCTATTCTCCACAGAAAGAAGGAATCTTAGAAGAAGGCTGTTGAGTGGGCGAGTGGGTGGCAATAAAAGCAACAACAATAATAGCATTATGTAATTATTATATATATATTTCAAATAATTACCATAACCATTAACATTATTACAGGAATTTAAGTTTTGTAAAACAATTTGATAAAGTAAGATAATGTAATTATAGTTCATCTCTGCCAATTAATCCTGGATTACTCAGTCTTTTCTATTAAAAAAAAAAATGACGTATGTGGAAGGAATATGTGTTTGTAGGGAAAAGAAGTGTTCCAAAGCACAGAGCCTGCCTACTGAGGTGTCCCTGTGGGAACCAGAGACTGATCAGGGATGGGTGTGGGCATGGGAGTGGAGTGGGTGTGGAGAAAAGTTTGCCTGAGCTATAGGTCCCTAGATCAGGATAGCTTATGACCCACTCCTGGGCTAGCTCCCTAGAAATTTTGATGGGACAGGGCAAAACAAGAGAGTCCTGAAAGAGCTAGTATAATTGAGGGAGGCAATACATTTTCCCATACTTTAATTAGTTTATCACATACCCCTTGAGTTCAATCCATGGCCCCTTTGAGTTTCAGGGGGCCCAAGGTCCCAGTTTGGGAACTGTTGTTCTAGAAATGTGAACTATAAGACACCCAAGAACTATCATATAGCAGCCAATGGATAATCAGTCTCAGAGACTCAAAAAAAAAACCCTGGTTCCTTGCCTCTGACATGTGCTGGTGATATAAGTCTGGATTCCCAGTGCTTCATGAAATTTTTTATGGCTCTAAGAACCCAAAATAGCACAATCAGTTTGTGTCAGAGGCAAGACTTGAACCTCTTATCTTCATGATCTCAAGGCAGGCTCTTGAACCACTATGCACTGCCAGAAGCAGCATTCTAGCTCAAATTGGGAAAGGATGATGATAAATGGCATCTATCTAAAACTGAATGTCACCATTATATGTAATCAAAAACAAGAGAACTTTCTAATGAGATCAATGTTAGCAAGGATATCCACCACCACTATTTGACAAAGTACTAAAGATGCTATTTACAGCAATAAGATTAAAAAAAAAAAAGGGAATTAGGCAAAGAGGAGATAAAGTTCTTGATTTTTGCAGATGATATGGTAATACAGAGAACTCTAGAGAATCAACTCAGATTCATTGAAACAATAACTTCAGCAAAACTGAGTATAAAGGAAACCCAACCAAATCATCAACTTTTCTATTATCAACAAAACCCAGAAAGAAGCACTAGAAAGACAAATTTCATTAAAGATAACCAAACAATGTATAAAATATTTAGGAGTACACTTACCAACGCAATATATTAACTAGATGAATGCAACTGTAAAACCTTCTTTATAGAAAAGCAAACACACTAAGGTGGAGAAAAATTTATTTCACATGGCTGGGGCTTGTCATATAATAAATTACTACTTGAATTAAAGTCGCCATTGCTCTACCGATTACATTAGCAAAAGATTATTTTAGAAAGTAAAAAAAATAACAAAATTTATCTTGACAAAAGGTCAAGATTCTTGGAAGAAATGAAAAAAGTATAAAGAAAGGGTTTAAGAGCAGCAAATTTCAAATTTTAATACTATAAAGTAGCAATTAACATTGTTTAGTACTGGTAAAAAAATCAAAAAGTCAAATTGATGAAGGTAAAATGAATAGAATTCATAAAATAATGAATAGTTTTGAAAGGCTAAAGAACTCTGATGAACACAATTCCCTCCAGAAGACCAATGACAAAGAATTCTACCTACCTCCTGACAGAGAAGTGATTGGCTAAATATGTATGATGAGATAAACATTGTTAGACATGGCCAATATTTTAAGACAATTTGTTTTGCCTGACTATATATAAGTGTCACAAGGATTTTTTTTCACGCTAGTTAATAATTGGAGGAAAGTGAAAGAGTAAGAAAATTTTACATGAAAAAAATAATTAAAAAATCATAGGAGAGTAGGTTTACAGTATAAAGAAGGAAGAAACACTGTAATATAGGTTTGAAAAATCCAAAAATCATAATTAGCAACATAGTACTAGAAATACTACTTATAACAATTAAGAAGAAAAAGAAATTTAAGGATTCTTCATAGGCAAAAAGCAAATAAAAGTATCAACATTTTTGCAGATGATATGGTAATATACATAGAGAATCCTAGAGAATCAACTAAAAATTAATAAGAATAATTAATTATCCTTACTGGGGTAAGTATTCACTTGAAAAAAAATGCCAAGAAAACTGGAAAGTAGTTTGGCATAAATTAGATCTAAAGTAAGATTTCATACCATCCACCATAATAAAATCCAAATAGATACATTACCTACATATAAAAAGGCATCAAAGCAAAGAAACAAGTAATGGAATATCTTTCCCAAAGAGAAAAACATAAAGTAAAATAGACAATTTTGATTATGTAAAACTGCTAAATTTTTGTGCAAACAAAAACAACAATATTCAGCTAAGAAGGGAAAGAGATAATTGGGAAAATCTTTTTAGCAAATTAAAAAACAATAATACTCTGATTTTTAAGACTTATAAGGAGTTGTCAGAAACAAAGAGGGTGTCCATCTATTGGGGAATGGCTGAACTAATCATGAATATTATTTCAACATAAGAAATGATGAAACAGTTACTTTTTAGAGAAATTTGGGAAGATTTTCAAGAATTGATATATAATGAAGTGAGCAGAACCACAAGAACAATTTATATAATAATAACAATGTGGTAAAGAAAAATAACTGAAAGACTTGTGAATTCTGATCAATTTAATGACCAAGCAAATTTACTCACTTCTGGATCAAGATGAAAAGTATGTTTTTGAACATGGCAAATGTATTTTGGGGTTGCCACTTAAATTCAGAATAAAAAAACATTAACATTACATTAATAATAGCTAGAGCTGATATAGCACTTTAAGATATGCAAAGCATTTCACATGTTAGCTCACCAATCCTCACAAATCTATTCTAAGAGGTAAGTGCTACTATTTGCCTTATTTGAAAGATAAGGAAATTGAGGCAACTGATTCAGGGTCACACAACTATTGAGTGTCTGAGGCAGGATTTAAACTCAGATATTCCTGACTAGAAGTCCTATGCTGTTTTTATATTGTATCATTTAATTTAGGTCACACAACTTCCTTCCTTCCTTCCTTCCTTCCTTCCTTCCTTCCTTCCTTCCTTCCTTCCTTCCTTCCTTCCTTCCTTCCTTCCTTCCTTCCTTCCTTCCTTCCTTCCATGTTCCCATGTCCATATGCTGAGCTCTCTCCTAGCTCTAACTCTCAGACCCTTTGGTTTTAGCCTCTCTACAATCAGAAAGTGAGGTGGCTTAGTCATGAGTTAAACCCAGGGAGTAACAGATGGATGGCCCATGCACTATTTGGCACTCAATCCAGAATAAAGCCTCCCCAACTTTGGGTAGACCCTCTTTGGAAGACTTTCAGAAAGAAATGAGATGTCTCAGATGTCTTTACCAATGAGATCTTGAATATAACATAAGGATTGTAGCTAGACTGTGTGTTGTAAGTGTGATGAAGGAAGGAGAGGAGGAGGAGGGATAGTGGGGTTTTAAAGGGATTCCCAGACTCCTCTATGTGTATTTAATTTTCATTCTATGTGGTCAGGGGAGCTGGGGAGTGGTGCAGGGAGGAGGTGGGAGGGAAGAGAAAGATGAGGATGGAGGATTGAGGGGGGTTTGAGTTGGGGGGGCAGGATTCAGTGGGAGACACAGAAGAATGAAATAAAGAAGATTCCAACAAAAGGGAGTTAAAAGTGAGTGACAAGTTTGAGGCTGCAGCCCTGAGGCCCGTGAGGCCGTTAGGGTGAATAATGGGGACAAATGAGCTGGATTTTTATGCTTGGTGGACAGTGAATGAAGGAGCATCTTTTAAAACCCTATCAGGAGCTCTTTGGATTGTCATTAGAGCTGGAAGAAGAAGGGGGGAAGAAAGAAGTGGGGAGGCTTTTGAATTCTGACCCCCTGTGAAAGGATCCCAATTCGTTGCCCTTCCAGTCAGGGGGTTTTAGGCCCCCTCCTTGCTGGGGCAGTGGGACACCTGGGCCCCAGAGAGGATTCGGTAAATTATATAGAGGGCCCTTGGAATTCAGCCCAGGGTTCAACCTCCCCCTTTGCTCCATGATTCCACACTGTAGAACAGAGTGGAGTGGGTGTGGAAATGGGGGAGGAGGATTAGGGGGCTTCCTGGGTAGGTGGATGGGAGGGACAGAAAAGGGGTGAGGAGCTAGAAGGAGAGAACGAATTTACCCACTAGATTACAGATTGATTGGGGAGAGGGGCTACAGGTTGGAGGAGTGTTTTAGACTGCCCTATCTCTAGGTCTTGGGCTTCCTTGCCTAAGATCCTGCAGCCCACTGTTCAGTGCCCCATCATCTGGGAGAAGGCAGCAGGAGTAGAGAAAGGAGATTGGGAAGAGACACAGCAACTTTCTAGCCTTTTGTATCCTTTCCAGCTGGTGGGGTGGGTAAGGAAAACAAGTCTGAGATCTCTCTGGATGAGTTTACCAGTCTTACAGAGATTTGTGAGACAGGAGCTAAATCCCAACTACTTAGCAGGAGAGATAAGGAAGCTTAAGATTTAGTAATGGAAGGGACATTCATTTTACGGACAAGGAAACTGAGGTCCAGAAATAAGAAGATTTCTTTTTTTCTTTCTTTTTTTCCCCTGAGGCAATTGGGGTTAAGTGACTTGCCCAGGGTCATACAGCTAGGAAGTGTTAAGTGCCTGAGGTCAGATTTGAACTCAGGATCTCCTGACTTCAGGGATGGTGCTTTATCCACTGCACCACCTAGCTGCCTGGAAGAAGCTGTGAGTGGCAGTCAAACTGTGGAGCCCGGGGCTTTAGATTCCTAAGGAGAAAGAAAACAGCTTTTAAAACTCTCAGAAACCTATAAAATGCCATAGAAGCGAATAATAGAAGGAAAACAATTCTTACAAAGAGATTAATTTTCTGGCTTTTGCTCATGCTTTTACCTCCCAACCTTACCACCCATTCACCTTACCTTCTCCTCTCCTCCTTTTATCCAAAGCATATCCCAATTCCCAGGCCCAGCTCAAGGTCCCCCTCCAGAGTCTTCCTTTACTACTCCAGGCAGTCCTCAATGATCTCTCCCTTCTCTGAACCCCTATAGAACACTGCGATTGAATCCACAATTCCTACTTCGTTGTTTTCTGATCAGAAAGCCTTAGTTCACTCTTCTCAATTATGTTGTTTGCCTTAGACATGCCATTTAACTACTCTGGGATCCGGTTTTTCCATTTGATGTTTAGTTCATACTGCAATGGCAGAGATCCATCTCTAGAGTCCAAGCTGAAGAGGGAATTCCAGGGGTTGTTGAGGTCATTCTGTTTGCTGATATCACTTGGAACAAGGCAGAACTTTCTGTTGGTACTTACTCAAAAGAGATTGGCTTGACCATTCACACAGGAAGGACCAAATGGATGATATATATATATCTAGTCATCTGCAAAAAAGAATAATAATTACTCTGTCTCTGTTTTAAGGCTGTTATTATGGATATGGAAGAGCACAGCAAAAAGTTTAAGGGTGGTATAAATATAAGGTACCATGATTATTAGTAGGCAGGCAATGAAAAGTAATGGAAAGTGAAGTTGATTTGGAGGCAGAAAGAAGTCTGGGGTTCATCTTAGCTCTGCCAAAACTCACATAGAGACCTTCACACTTCTGGAATACAATTTCCTTCTCTGTAAAAGAGTTAAGTGAAATGCCTGCACATGTCTCTTTCAGCTGGAAGGAAACAAAAAGCTTGTTCAGCTACTAAATTGTAGACACTAAATTGTATTTTTCAGATAAAATTAAAACTCCTTCTGTCTTTCTGTATATCACAGGGAAAAGAGGTCCCATATGGCACCTGTCCTTCTGAATAACAGGACAAGAATTATGCTTCCTGGGTGTCTCTTGTGCTTCTGTGCCAGTGGGGCTGAAAAGAGTCAACTGCTGCCTTTGGTAGTATGGGGCAGTACAGGATTTCTAGGACGCTCCATTTGGACTCTGAGTCCTAACTTAGTGGAAACCAGCAGAATCTAATCATCTGGGTTAATCCCCCAATTTGCTGTTTGCTTCTCTCTGAACCTGAGTCACCTCCTCTGTAAAATGAGGGATTTGGATTCAATGATGTCTAGGATACCTTCCCATGCTCTTAAATCCTGCCACACATGAGATGGCCACCTGTTTACCCCTCTCTTAATAGGGATGCAAGGGCTCTGTCAAGAAGGTGGCAGGAGAGTGCTGGGACAGAAGGGCCCAATGATCACCCTCCCCAACACTCAGGGAAGATAAATGGGGACAGAGTCTTTCAGTCTTCATTTTGGAGTCACCATGGGTTTGCACAAACCATGGAAACCGATTCAAGCAATGATTAACCTAATAATGTGGAGGCAAAGGGGAAAAAGATGCATTCAAGACCCTAAGGCAGGGACTAGCTCTCCCCAGAAGCAGTAAATTTCCCCTTGCGTGCTGCCAGGCCCGGGGCCCAGACATCCTAAATCTCCAGGGGAAGAAAAAAGCCTGTAAACTTATTTCAGAGGGCAGTCCTGGCACCTCCAGAATTCAAATTTTCCTCCTCAGTTCAGCTTCTCTAAGTCATTCTCAGACCCCAAACGACAAATTACCTGGTATTGTGAGCCCGGGAACTGGGGAAGCTGGGGATATTTGAGTTAAAGCCCCTACATTCCCACAACACCAGCCATGGGGACAGAAAACATAAGACTGCCTGTGGGGAAGGAATCAGTCTCCTGTAGTTGGAGTTAAATTTGTCCCTAGGTGGACTGATCTGGGACCCAGATGTGGGCAAGAATTTAGTAGTAGATTTTAGGATTTGGGCTGAGAACTTTTTTTGCCATTGCATTTTCTCTTCCTGAATTTCTTTCTAACTGTTCTTGGGCAAGGAGGCCCAATATTAAATATTATTTTAAACATAATTATCAATATATTAAATTGTATAAATTAAATACAAGTTTAAAATATAATTTTATTAAATGTATTTTTTTAACCTTAGGCTTGTGATTTATTGTTCCTGACTGGTGATATATATAGAGATAGCCAAACCTGAAGTCAGAAAAACTTGAGTTCAAATCTGACCTCAGACACTTACTGGGTGTGTGATCCTGGGAAAATTATTTACCCACTGTCTATTTCAGTTAAAATAGGGTTAATAGTAGCAGTGATCTCCCAGGGCTGTTATGAAAATCAATTGAGATTATAAATGTAAAATTCTAGGGAAGTGCCTAGCACATAGTGAGAGCTATATAAATACAAGCTTATCATCATCATCATTATCATCATCATCATCATCATCATCATCATCATCATCATCATCATCATCATCTTCATTATCAGTAGCAGCAGCTGCATAAACCACCAGGATTCAAAGGGAGCTGGGTTCTATTTGAGATGGATCATACTTGTAGTCAAGAAGACTCATTTTTCTGAGTTCAAATCTGGCCTCAGAGACTTACCAGCTATATAGTCCTAGGCAAGTCACTTAATCCTGTTTGCCAGTTTTTCCATCTCTAAAATGGGCTGGAAAAGGAATTAGTACTCCAGTATCTATACCAAGAAAACTCCAAATGGGATCATGAAGATTCAAACATGATAGCATCATGATCAGTTTGCAGATGACTTCAAGAAAGGAAGGATTGCTAACAAATTTTCAGACCAATTATAGGCTTCTTTCCCCCCAATAAAAGACTTTGGCAAACTAGACTATTGGACTTAATCTGAAAAAATAAAAATTTGTGGGGGAAAATGTATAAAAGTCTTATTTGCTGGTTCCAAAAATCTATTTCATTAAAACAATATAAAGGAAGTATGACTAGACAGCAGTTTCTGGGGAAAGACCTGGGGTTCCTAATGGTCTCTAAACTCAATGTAGGTCAATGCTGATGGAGCCAATAAAATTAATGCAAAAAAAAAAAAAAAAAAGACATGATGGTTAGGACTGGGGAAGCTTTAGTCCTGCTTATTCTCTGCCCTAGATTTTGTTGTCAGTTTTTGGGGTCACATTTCATAAAAGATATTGATGAGTTGGAAAATATCCAAAGGAGGCCATTCAGGAAGATGAAGAGCCTCCTGATATGTCTTATGAGGACCACCTGGTGACAGGAACTGGGAGTGTTTGGCTTGGAAAAGAGAAGACAGCTGTGTTCAAACACCTGAAGAGATGTCATGTGGAAGAAGACACTGGTTCAATCTGCTTGAATCCAAAGGGAAAAACCAGAGTATAGGAGGAAGTTGCTGAAGTAGAAAATTTTACCTTGATGTCAAAAAAACCTTCTTAATGTGAGAGCTGTTCACAACTTGGTTTAGGAGGAGGGAGATATACTCTCAGCAGAGATCTTCAAGCAGGATTTCGACCAACTTGAGTTTGGTGTAGAGGGAATTCTTTGTATTGGTCAGACTAGATGGCCTCAGAGGACCTTTCCAACTCTGAGAATCTGTGTTTCTGGGGAATAAATAAGAGGTATGAGAGTAGAAGAAGAAGAATGTTAGTTCCCATTGCTGCAGATTTTGAGATTTGCAAGCACTTTCCTCACAATTTCTCCAAAGACATAAGTAGCAAAATACCAGCTGAACTCATCCTCTTCCCAGATTACTCTAGTCCTTTTCATCTCTCTCTTGTTTAAATGCCTACAGCACTCATGGATGGATCACAATATTACGCTTATTTAACATGTTAGCCCTACCTGTCTAGCTAAATCATAAATACTGTGAAGGTAGAGCCTTTCTCTCATTTACAGATAAGGAAACAGTCTCAAAGAAGTTAAGTGATTTGCTTATATACAGCAAGAAAAGTTAGCTCTGGAGCCCTCCAAGCCTTTGGATTCATCACCAAGGTAGTCTAATGTTGAAGGATCTGGCTTCTTTGCAGAAGTACATTAAAAATGGAGTTAAGCATGGCAAATATGGAAAAAGTGTTATACACATGTAATCCATATCAAATTGCTTGATGTCTTGGGAAGGAGAAATTTGGAACACAAAATCTTACAAAAAGTAAACATCAAAAGCTATTGTTATGTGTATTTGGAAAAATAAAATACTATTGAGGGGGAAAAAAGGATGGAGTTAAGTCACATCTATCTACTCCATGTACCTTGAAATGTGGGAAAATTCTGAGCCCAATCCCTCTAGTGAGCTGTTCTAAGAGAGAAAGAGACTAAGAAACAGATTGGTTCTCTATATGGATTGCCTCTGCAGAATAATACTAAATGTGTGCAATTATTTTTATCTTCAATCCTGTATGGGTATGAAGGAATAAAGATCTAAAAGAACAATTGTGGTTCCATTAAAACATCAGAAGGTATAGTAAAGATATTGGGATTCAAGTTTTTTTTGGCTCTCCCACCTCTCCCACTTACAAGCTTGTGACCTTAAACTTTCTGGCTTCCTCTTTCTCATCATTTCTTTGCTAAAAAAGCAAAATAATACTTATATTTCAAGCCTTGGTAATGTGTTGCAAGGAGAGTGGGATGGCACTAAACAAAGTGAGGATTTCCTTTTACACACAGCAAAACAGAAAAAGGATTATACATAAAACTGAAAGTCTCATTATCTACTGTGTGTGTGTTTTTTTTTTTTTTTTAAGTCTCTAAGTTCAACCAATAACTATGAAGTCTGTCCTGCTTTTCTGTGATTCCTTCTGGCCTTCTCTCTGTTCTCTGCATTGGAAAAAGAGATTTTAATACCTTCCTTTATTTACTTTTTGCAGCCTTATGGATATCCTCCACCTTTTCCCACCCCCTTCGTTTGGAAAAGGAAAAAAATCATGTGTAAAGGGCTAGAACTGAGCAATGCACTTGGATAATGAAGCACGTGAGACTAATTGCCAATTAGACAGTTCCCTATTAACTTGTTTGAAGGTTGACTCTCCCCAGCTATTCTGTGCTGACTTATTGGTGGGACAAAGAGGGGGAAGTGACTTGTGTGGGAGGAGTAGGAGGAGAAAGAGGAATTGAGACAAGATGATGAGTCAGTCTCTCCAGGCTTTTGAGGGAGGAAGGTGTGTGTGAGGTTGCTAGACCTAACCCCCTGACCTTGACCGTAAAAGATCAAGAATAAAGACGTTTAGTGATCCTGACTCCAGCTGATTTCTGGGAAGACAGAGTTCCAGCAATCATGCCTTTGTAACAAATAGGTAGCCAATTCTGCATCTTGAATTGCACCTAAATTCACCTGAATTGGTGGCACCAAAAGGTGGGACTCAATACAGTAGATTTGGAACTCCCAAATCCTTAGAAGTCACTTAGTCAAGTTCCCTTATTTTACTTCTCTGAAGGCCATCAGTATTTAAATTAAATTTCTCTTAAATTTCAAATTCAATGCTCTTTTCTCTGTGCTAGGAAGGCAGAACCATTTAAATTTTTTTTCCTGAGGCAATCGGGGTTAAGTGACTTGCCCAGGGTCACTCAGCTAGGAAGAGTTAAGTGTCTGAGGCCAGATTTGAACTCGAGTCCTCCTGACTTCAGGGCTGGTGCTCTATCCACTGCACCACCTAGCTGCCCCCATAACCAGTTTTAATATCCAGGGCTCCCTTGTCCAAAATAAACCTAATTCTAGATACCCTCAATATCCTGAAACCAAGGCCGAGCAGAGGACCAGTACAACCTAGCTTGTCCTCTTCCAGCATCACCGAGAGCTGGAACTAGTCCCCCTCCTCATTTTAAAGAGGAGGAAAATGAAGCACAAAGTGGGCAAAAGACTGGCCCACGGGATCGATCACACTTGGAATTAGCTACAGGCAGGACAAGAATGTGATTGTCCTAAAGCTCAGGCCACAGTTCAAGAATTCCTATTTCTAGAATGCTCCAAGACTCACAGCGCTCTTTCTTCACTAACGGTGAAGTAGATGGTGAAAATGCCAAACCCCACTTTATAGACGAGGAGATTAGGGTCGGAAGTCAAGGGCTGCAGACGAGAACTCCCTGGACTCTCTCTTGCCTGCAGTCTCCGACCTCCAGTTCTTTCCCCAGAACCCCATCCCGGGCGGCCAGCAGCTATTTCTTCTCTGCTCTGGATGTCGGCGGAAGTGGAGGTGGGGCGAGTCACGGTGAACTGACGCGGGACTGGGGAGGGGGGGGAGAGTGGCTACTCGGGCTACTCCGGCCTCTGCGGGAGAGTAAAGTCAAGCAAGCCATCTGCTCCTCCCCCGCGCCCGCAGAACCGCCATTTCAGCACCATGGCCAGAGGCACGACGCCCGTTCCCTGCTCCGAGCCAGCCAGGCCCGAGAGAGGTAGGGGCCGGCCGGAAGCAGAGAGGCTCCATTAGGCCTCGCTTATTCACCACGGGGGCAAGGACGAGAACCGAAGGCAGCGTTCCGGGCCGCTGGGGCTGGGCGCCAGATCCGGGTCTAGTCCAACTCTGACTAGAGGCCCCGAGCCGGGACTATTTTCGGGCTCCCCGCCTCTTCCCATCACCCCCAGCTCCATTTCTTCTCCCTCCTCCAAAAGGGGCAAGCACTGAACTTTCCAGACGGTTTCCAGGACCTGCTTAAACCAGGGATCTGTTGGGGCAGGAGCCTCAGTAAAGGTCCACGCCATCGTCAACCGTTCTACATTTTATTAAGAGGCAGTAGAGTAGCCAGCCAGGCCGGATCCGCAGCCCAGACACTACTGCTATTGACGTAATTTTTCGGGGCTTCGGTTTACTAACACCATATCTACCTGGAGGAGTGGTTGGATGTAAAACTCACCGTTAATCTTGTAGCGATAAGGAAGCATGACCCCACCACTGGTTTATTTCACGCTCACTTATCCCCATTAGCTAGATGGGAAGACTAAGGCTCGAGGAGACCGGGCGATAGCCCGCAAATTGCTCCCAGGGCGAAGGAGTGGCCGACCGCTTCTAGAAGGTTTGGAGGCTCCCTGGTGGGGTCACGTGTGCGCCGGGACTCCCGGAGGCCCGCTCCTCTTTGTCCCGGGATCATTTGCCCCCTCCCCCCCCAGCTGGCCGGCGGCGGACCTGGCGCCGAGCCATTAGCATTCCAATGGACCTGCGGCTGCTTTGTCCTCCAGCCCGGGCTGGGGGGAAGGGGGTGAGTGGGTGGGAGAGCGTCCCATAAATCTACCTGCAGCAGTCCCAGCTTGATGGAAGTTGGGGGGGGCGGTAAAACACCACATTCAAGCTGCACTTTTCTGAATGCTGTTAGGGAAGATTTGGGGGCTAGGACTGGGCGGGGCTTCTCTGCCCTGATGCAGGCTGGGAGACACCTGCTCCAGCATGGTGTTCCGGGGGGGGGGGGGGGGGTTTTGCCAGTCACGTCTCTGAACCCGGCCTGAATGGGCGTGCACGTGGAGCTGCGGTGGGTGGCTGTCGCCTGGGGTGGCCAGCGGGTCCTAGGAGGACAAGGGACGACTATTCTTAAGGAGGCTCCATTTCTCTGCTGGGATCTGAGTTGGCAGATCTGATTAGCTAGCAATATTCTAGGCCTCTGGCCTCCAAGCTGACAGTACCTCGGGGGAAAGAAATCAAGGAATTCACAGACTATTATTTTGACTATATTATTATTTTAAATGTTATAGCATTTAAATGGGGAGAGTGGGATAAGCACTGGCCTAGCGAGTCTGGGTTCCTGAGCCCAAGGCCTGGCTCCCAAACTGCATGACTCTAGGCACCTCATCATCTCTCTCAGACTCAATTTCCCTGTCTGTGAAAAGGAAGACTACAACCCCGTGCACCACTTCCGTTACATTCTTGTTGTGGGGGAACCTTAAAAAGTTTTCAAAATGTGTTCTATTATTTTAAATATGAAAGCAGCTTCCTCCTCTGTTCCCCAAATGTTCTGGCACTGTACCAAACCTCTTCAGTGAAAATTTAAAAATTAGTGTGTCTTATCTCAGGGCTGTTGAAAGAGTAATGAGATCCTGGAGGGACTTTCAAAATCCCCTAATCTATCACCGAACAGATAGGGAAACTGAGGCTCAGAGAGGAGAAATAATTTATCCATTATCTCCACGCTTTTGCACAGGCTGATCTGTATTCCTAGAACATTCCCTCTTCTTCACTCCCTGTTTAAGCCTCTTGAGATTCCCAAATTCCTTCAAGGATCAACTGAAGGGACACTATCTTCAAGAAAGTTTTTCTTGTTTCTCCAATTTGTTGATTCTCACTCTCTCCTTTACCTAATTTTAAAAAAAAATTATTATAAATTAATCTTTGACTTCACCTGTGAATTACTTTGTAGGCACTGCGTACTTATTTGTAAACACGCTGCCTCCTTTCTTCCAAGGGGATTTTCTTTCAACTCAGGGATTGTTTGGTATCAGTAGATGCTGAATAAATATACTTGTTGAATTGTACTAAGCAGTAGCAGAGCTGGAATCTGAACCCAGATGATGGACTATGGGATGCAGGGTTCTTTCTATCGTACCAGCTGTCAAACTTTTTTTTGGCTTCAGGAGTCATTCACAGTCAGTCAGTTTGTCAATAAAGTTTTGTTAAGTCCCTATTAGGAGAAGGGGGAAAGGAATGGGAATAAACCTTTATATAATGCCCCACAAAGTGCCCAGAATACAAAGAAAAGTAAAAGATGGCTTCTACTCCCGAGGACCTGAGAATGAAATGGGAGTAAACAAATCTATACAAGCAACTCATATAAAGGGTAAATTAGAAATGATCAATACAAGGAAGGCACTAGAATTGAGGGGAATCAAAAAAGACTTCTTGGAATATGTAGAATTTTCACTGAGACTTGAAGTTAAGAAGACCAAGTCAAAGAGGATGAACGTTCAAGATATTGGGGGGCATTCAGTGAAAATGTCTAGCATCAGGAGGTATCTACAGGAACAACAAGGAGACCAGTGTCATTGGCTAAGGTGGGAGTGTAAGATTTAAAAAGACTGGAAAAGTAGTCAGGATACAGGTTGTAAGGAGCTTTGAATGCCAGACAAAAATTTTATATTTGATTTTGGAGGTGATATAGAATAATCAGAATTTATTGAGGGGTGAGGATGGCCACAACCCAAAGAGCTTTGTTTATGTTGTTATAACTATTAATATTTAGTGAATCTTACATTTTAGTATTATTGTGAAAACAGTTTTGACCTGAAGGATTCGTGTGTCTGGATATCCCCCCCCTGGGTCCCAACCACATTTTGAGAGCCAGTATAGATAAGAATATAATCTCTTTCACTCTCCTTACTTCCATTCCCAGAAGTGGAAGCCCTACTGCATTTTAGCAGTTAAGCACTCCTAGTTAGCTAAATTAAAACAAATAAGGGGAGGGGGGGAAGGGGCAGAAGGTCAACTTGTATTTATCAAGTGAATAAAGACTCCTGGATGAAAGCTTTCTTGATGGTTTCTACTCATCTGAGGGGAAAGTGTGAAATTAAGATACCTACAACTTAGGATAGCAGTTTCAAGTAGCCTCTCTTTCTGCTGACAGATTCCAGAAGCTTAGGAGAAGAGAGGGTGATAAAGAAGAGCTTTACTTTTAGAGTTGGAATTCGACCAGAGAAAGCTTCTTCTTTCCAGTTTCTGCCAGTGTCTAGGAGCTTCCCTCTTCCCCCACCCCTCTAAGCGAAACTAGGCCACACACCTGCCTTCAGGCATGGGACTGCAGGTGGAAGAAAATTTGGCCCTGACACTACACCTGAGCACTGCCAGCCACCACCAAGAAGTCATTAATCTCCTGCTTCCTGATTAAATCCCTAGGAATTAAACAACACCTCTCTTTATTCCCATGTTTGCCATCCCCTCTTCCCTCCCAAATCCAGCTCTTGATTAAGGCAATCTATCTTCTCTTTGGTTAGTTGGTGACTCAGGGAAGAGGAGGAGGAGGAGGAGGAGGAGAAGGAAAGCAGAGAGGAGACAGGAGAGGGGAGACAAGAGAAGAGAGACACAGCGAGAAACAGAATATGCTCCCTTGATTACTCTTGCCTCCTCCAAATGGAAATGTTTTCAAATCAGACTGCAGAACACTGTAAGAACCTTCATTGTCTCACTCCTCTCATTCTTTTCTGTCTTCCACTCTTCCCTTCTCCATCAGCTGACCTTGGAGTTTGAAGGTAGGTTGGGGCGAGGGGGTGCCTTCTTTCCAAGTCTGAAGAAGGCTAGTGCCCTGGAAAAAGTGCTGAATTTGGATCTAACAGCCCCTGATTCAAATCCCATTTCTTCCTTCCTTCCTTCCTTCCTTCCTTCCTTCCTTCCTTCCTTCCTTCCTTCCTTCCTTCCTTCCTTCCTTCCTTCCTTCCTTCCTTCCTTCCTTCCTTCCTTCCTTCCTTCCTTCCTTCCTTCCTTTCTTTTCTTTCTTTCTTTCTTTCTTTTCTTTCTTTCTTCTTTCTTTCTTCTTCTTTCTTTCTTTCTTTCTTTTCTTTCTTTCTTCCTTTCTTTCTTTCTTTCTTCCTTCTTCCCTCCCTCCTTCCTTCCTTCCTTCTTTCCTTCCTTCCTCTCCTTCTTTCCTTCCTTCCTTCCTTTTCTTTCCTTCCTTCCTCCCTCCCCTCCCCTCTCCCCTCCCTCCCCTCCCTCCCTCCCTCCTTCCCTCCTTCCTTCCCTTCCTTCCTTCCTTCCTTCCTTCCTTCCTTCCTTCCTTCCTTCTTCCTTCCTTCCTTCCTTCCTTCCTTCCTTTCCTTCCTTCCTTCCTTCCTTCCTCCTCCTCCCTCCCTCCCTCCCTCCCTCCCTCCCTCCCTCCCTCCCTCCCTTCTTTCTTTCTTTCTTATCTTTCTTTCTTTCTTTCTTTTCTTTCTTTCTTTCTTTCTTTCTTTCTTTCTTTCTTTCTTTCCTTTCTTTCTTTCTTTCTTCTTCTTCTTTCTTTCTTTCTTTCTTTCTTTCTTCTTTTTCTTTCTTTCTTTCTTTTTCTTTCCTCCATCTTCTTTTTTTAAATAAATTTTATAATTATAAATTTTTTGACAGTACATATACATGGGTAATTTTTTTTTTACATTATCCCTTGCACTCCCTTCTGTTCTGAATTTTCCCCTCCTTCCCTCCACCCCCTCCCAGGCAATCCCATACATGTTATATGTGTTATAGTATATCCTAGATACAATATATGTGCGCAGAACCGAATTTCTTGTTGCACAGAAAGAATTGGATTCAGAAGGTAAAAATAACCTGGGAAGAAAGACAATAGTGCAGACAGTTTACACTCATTTCCCAGTATTTCTTCTCTGGGTGTAGCTGATTCTGTCCATCATCAAGTCCCATTTCTATGGGAGTCACTTTTAGTAAGTTACAATTTGAGTCACTTGTGAGTTATTTTAAATAGGAAAAGTTTTGCCTCAGCTTCCTTAACTATAACATGAAGGGGTTGAATCAAGGAGTTAATAAACATTTATTACGTGCCTACTGTATTCGAGGCACTGTACTAAATGCTGTCTTTTCTAACTCTAAATCTATCATCCTTGAGGAGGCTTTGATAGTTCAAGTCGAATGGGCTCACCTATGTTTTCTGCTTTCCAATCAGGGAAACCGAGATAAGCTCATCCTCTTTCCTTTAGATCCCTTAGAAGAAAGGTTGTTGTGTATTGTAGAAAGTTTCCTATTTGGTATTTATGGACAGGGGGATATTAGAGCGAACATAGTCTAGTTAAACTCTCCTGTTACTGGTCCCAAGGGATGACTATGGGGCTTGAATTTGGAATGAACCCTAGAATTCGTTTAGTTCAACCCCCTTTCTTTTACCGAGGAGGTCCAGAGTGAGGAGCTGATTTGTCCAAGGGGGAGCTAGTCAAAGGATCCAAGATTTAAACCCATCAGTTCTGACTATAAATCCAGGGTGCTGCTATGACACTTCCTATCACACTGCCTGTTTCTGTGGCTCTGTGATTTCCTTTAAGTCATTTCCCTATGGGGATTAATTTCCTTATCCATAAAATAAAGGCATTGACTTAAATGGTTCTTTGAGCTCTGGTTTTGTGATTCAGGCCAGAAAGAAACTGCTGGCTAGATGGGGTGGGAAGTATGTGTGTATGGGGGCGGGGGAGAGCCTTGGGTTTTATTGAGCATTCTTACCAAGTATATTTCTTCCAGATTATAGTCTCCCCAAGCCAACTCACTCCATCATCGAGGCCAGGAAGCCCTGACCTAATCTCCTAGACCCAGGCAATTCCAGCTGTGGGGAGACCCGCAAGTGGGTCTGGGCTCCAGGGGAGAGAGCACGACCCACTGTCCTGTCCTGGAGCAGCCTAAGGTTTGCGTGAGAAGTGCCTTCTGGGCTAGGGAAACTTCTAGGACAGAGAGGCCTGTGGTCACTATCCAGGAAGCCCGGCCCACTCCGGATGGTCCCTGCCTTCTTCCTTTAGCTACTCGGAACTCGCGCAGCCTCGGGTTTTTTGTTTGTTTGTTTGTTTGTTTTTAACAGTGTGTATGATGGGGTAGAGAAATAATGTGACCTCAAACCACCAGACTTGGAGTCAGGAGGAAGGGCTTTCTTTATCGAGCTTTCCTGTGACAAAAAGCTTCAGTGTCCTCGTCTGTAAAAAAAAGACCCTCCCCAACTTTCAATGCACCTTTCTGGGGGCAACTAGATGGCGTAGTGGAGGAGGGCCTGAATTCAAATTCGCCTCAGATACTTAACCCTTATGAGCTGTGGGATCCTAGGCAAATCACTTAACCTCAATTGCCTCACCTACTAACTAGCTAACTAACTAAACATACCCTTCTATACAGCTTCTGTGAAATAAACACGGATTTCTGCTTGGAAATCTGTTCCCCTCTAACTTCAGGCAGGGGTGGGATCCTCTAAAGGCCAAAGAACCTGCGTTCGAATCTCAGCTCTGCTCACGGTGTGTTCTTGAGCAAATCCCGGCTCTCCTCTTTTCATATGTCAAAGGTGGACCAGGAGCTGGAGGTTCTTAACTCGGGGACAAGAAGAAGTCCATGGACTTGAATGGGGGAAAAAAAAAGACACCTTGACTTTCTCCACTCTCAAGCTGAAATCGAGCATTTCTTTCAAGTATTTGAAGGCATAATCCCGCGCAGGGGCCGGGACTCGGAGCGGCCTCGCGTCCACATCATTTCGAAGGTTCCGCCCCCCTCTCAATTAGAAGCCCGCCCCCCACCCAGCCTCACCTCAGATCGCCGCCGTTAATTAGCCCCCAATCAGTCTTTTCCGTTTATTTTATTGGCACCAAAAGGCTTTCACCGAGATCAAAATAATCTTATTTACAAAATATATATCTTCGCACTATGAAATATTAATAAATACAAAATGGAAAAATTAATATAATTTACTGTGTCCAAGTACCAAAAAAAAAAAAAAAAAAAAAAATCATCATCCCAAAAGACAGCGTAAAAATCACGACCTGATTTCATGAGATTTTGTCCTCCCCAGGTTCTGCCCCGAGGTCCCGACCTCTGGCTCCCAGAAGGGGGGCAGGCTCAAGAGCTGTGGGAGCCACGGACTCAGGCACAGGCTTTTGGCCCCAGGGCTCCACTGGGCTCAGAGCTCACCCGCGTTCTCACCGCCGGCCGCAGCTCCGGAAAGTGCGAGAGGACAAGGCTGAACGTTTTCGCCCTCCATTGAGTAAGAGAGGAGCTGGGGGTCTGGAGCCGTGGAAGTGAGGGGGGTGGGGGCAGGGCGCTCCTAATGGTGGTGGTGGTGGGGAAAGCAACCCCGAGTGGAGGAGGGGAGCGCTTACGGTGTGTGTGTGTGTGTGTGTGTGTGTGTGTGTGTGACAGAGATAGAGAGACAGAGACAGAGACAAAGAGACAGAGACAGACAGAGAGAAACAGAGAGAGAGACAGAAGGAAAGGGAGAGAGAGACGGAGACAGAGACAGAGACTCCATTAGGGAAAAAGAAACACGTAAAACGACACAGAGACAAAGACATACACAGAAAGCACAGAGACATCGAGAAAAACGGGCTCAGAGATACCAGAGAGATGAGGGAATGGGCCGCGGCAGGAAAGGGGTCGGACAGGAGAGGCAGGAGGCGGCAGAGAGCAGGTCTGGCCCGAGAACGCGCAGTTGATTCCGCCCCCTACATCTAGTCTCTGTAGGAACTCGGTGGGACCTGGTGGCTAAACTGCAGACACTTGTCGGCTCTAAGTTTGCCCGAGAATGGTTATGTATAAATCCCCCAAACCCGGTGGAGAGTGGGGACTGTGCAAGAAGACTCGGAAATGGGAAAGCTGCCCGGAGGTGGAAGAGCGAGCGCCCCGAGCATGCGCCCACGCGTGGGCCCGCTGGGCTCTCCTGGGCCCTTCTACACAAAGTCGGGGAAGGACAGGCCGTCGGGGCCCAGGCAGAGCGGGGGGGCGGCTGAGGGCAAAGGCGGCGGCTCCTCCAGCGAGGTGCTGGGGCTTAGGCTGCCCGCCTGCGAGGCCGGAGAATAGAGCGAGCCCCACTCCCCCGAGGAGGAGGAGGAGGCGCTGCCGGGGCTGCTGAGCTCCCCAGGGAGCGGCGGCGGGGCCAGTCCCAGGTCCAGCCCCAGCCCCAGCCCCCGAAGGCCGTGCTCCCCCATGCGAAGCGTCTCGGTCAGCGCCCAGATGTAGTTGTGCGCAAAGCGCAGCGTCTCGATCTTGGTGAGCTTGGCGTCGTCCGGGAAAGTGGGCAGCACGCCGCGCAGCGCGTCCAGCGCCGAGTTGAGGTTGTGCATTCGGTTGCGCTCGCGGTCGTTGGCTTTCATGCGCCTGCTGCGTCGCTGTCTGCTGAGCGCCGCGTCGCTCTTGGGCCGGCTGCGACCCCCGCGCCGCGCCCTGCCCTTCTTGGGAGCTCGGGGCTCGCAGTCGGCGCAGGTCCGCGGCGGCGCAGGGCTGGGGCTGCCCGGCCGGGACGGGGCGCAGGAGGCGCACACGCCGGGGGCGGCTGCGGGGTCCGAAGCTCTCGGGAAAGACGACTCGCTGGTCACCACGTAGGCGGGTTTGGGGGACATCCTCTAGTGGGCAGAAAGTGCAGTCTCAACGGGACGCCCGCCCCCGCCCCTGCCCCAGCTGGGAGCCCCCGGGCTGAGTGCCCCTGGGAGTAGGGAGGGGTCTCGACCCCCGAGAGCTTTCCCAGAGTCAGTCCCCCTGGGAATGGGGAGGGGTCCCGACGCGGGCTCAGTTCCCCCCTGGGAGGGGTCCCGACCCCCGCGAGCTTCCCCGGGCTCAGTCCCCCTGGGAACGAGGAGGGGTCCAGACTCCCGGGAGCTTTCTCCGGGCTCAGTCCTCCAGAGAGTGGGGAGGGGTCCCGACGCCCGGGAGGAGCTTCCCCGGGCTCAGACCCCTTGAGAATGAGGAGGGGGACAGACTCCCGGGAGCTTTCTCCGGGCTCAGTCCTCCAGGGAGTGGGGAGGGGTCCCGACGCCCGGGAGGAGCTTCCCGGGCTCAGACCCCCTGAGAATGAGAAGGGATCCAGACTCCCGGGAGCTTTCTCCGGGCTCAGTCCCCCTGGGAGTGGGGAGGGGGTCCCGACGCCCGGGAGCTTGCCTCGTATAAAGGGACACCCCACCGCCCCTCACCCAGTGACCTCAGAGTGCCCCCGGAGAAAGTTTTACCTATTTCGGAGGGAAGAGGCAGAGCACAAGCGGGGCGGAGCCGAGGGCCCCCTTCCCGTTCTCCCGCCTGCCCCTGGAGAAAGTGCGGGCTCTGACCTCGGGGGCCTCTCTGCGCGGGGGTCGAGTGAGCTCTGAGGAGAGGAGGAGGAGGAGGAGGGAAAAGAGGGAGAGCAGAGGGAGAAGCACTGCAAGTTGAAAGTCCAGCACCCGACTCGTCCAGCAGGGGCGAGGGCCCTTCCTTATATTTGCTTGCCGCCCAGGGACAGCGGGGGATTTCCGGAGCCACCAGACGTGTGCCCCCCTCGGAACGCTTTATCTTATCGGCCCGGGCCCGGAACGTGCCTGCCCCACTGCTGGCTGCGCAAGTAGCCAATCAGCGCTGGCGGCCCTCGGGGCCCAGCCACGCGAACCCTCCCTCCCTTCCCCCCTCCCCCGCGGGGCACAGCTGGATGGGGACAAAGGGCCCGGGGGCGGGGTGGGGGGAATCATTCAGTCTGCCCGGGAGTTCACTGCTCTCCACCCGCTGCGTCCCAGTAACTTTGGGTTCATCAAAGACCCTCCCTCACTGCAGGACCAGAACTTCGTCTCGCTCCCTCCCCGCTGCCCCCCTCCTCGGCCCCCTCTTCTCACGGTTTCTTTCTCTTCCCTCTGCCCTGCCCCGTCCCTCTCTTTCAGGCTCCGCCGGGTCCCATTTAACTTCCTGGGGAGCGGGAGTGTGCGGAGAGAAAGGAAGCAAGGGTGAGAGACGGAGATGGACAGGGAGACAGAGAAAGGAGGGAAGTTATAAAGTGCTATCGTGCCCTTTCTCGGGCCACCCTGAGATCTGGATCAAAAGATCCGCGGTGTACAAAACACAAGGCCCAAAGTGCTGGAGGACTATGTCACAACAGCCCGGCCAGATGCCCCTCACAGAAGCCCCTTTTGTCTTTCCTGGGACGGCAAGAGCGGAGATACTCTATGTCACAATCTCTCTGAATCTCCTTTTCTTCCATTTTAAAATGAGAGAAAACTGGGAGGGGAGCGTGAGGAGGGAAAGGAAAGGGCCTCAGCGTTCAGAATGCTGTGAAAGACAAGAAGAGTCAGAAAACAGGGTTCAAACGCCAGGTCTGTGTTCCCTTGCTCAAACCATTTCCAGATTTCCATATCTCTAAAGCGAGGGTTGGACCAAATGATCTCCAAGGCCTAACTATACTACCCGTGAGTCTCCTCCCACCCAAGGCAGAAAGCCTCTCTCCTCTCTTATCCCTTCTGTTATTTCTGTGCAGGTCCAGATATCACTTTCCTGCCACCAGGAATGCCCATGGGCATTTATCCTGGAGTTAGCAGGGGAGTACACAGCTTCTTTCACTTAGCCGCCCCAAGGGTTTAGAAGTGAAGCTGTCGGGAAGATCTTTCTTCCTATCGCCCCTCTCCCCCCTTTTCCTTTTCTAAGTTGCCCTGATTCTGCCTTAGAGAACTGGGGTCTCCTTCCTGGAGTATCATAGGAAGACTTCCCCAGCTCATAAAAGTACTTCTTGGACTTTGAATCCAGGTTCCAGACCCAGATTTAATGGATCTACAGAGCAAGAAAGAGAGGCTGGAGTGTTAAATAGCATGGCCCAGATCATGCAGGTCATAAATAATGCAACTTAGATACAAACTCAGGGATTCTGGACTTCAACTCCAAACACACTGTCCTTTAAATGACCCTTATCTTCTCCTGATGGGCTCACTTTTAGTTGCCCCCAACAACACACCGGGCCAGGCATAAATGAGGCCCCCTCTCATTCCTGGATTTCCTGGCAGAATCATTCCCTAGAGCAGTGTGCACCTCATGGTATTCTCCCCCAAAAAAAGTCAGGGAGGTGGCCCCAGAGTCACCCCTCCTTCCCTGAGAAAGTAGATTAGGCCCTCGAGTTTCCAAGGATGCCAGTTAAGAAAAGATTCTCCTTCTCTCTTCCCACCCCCATCCCCTTGGCTTCCCGGAGGCTCAGCCAGAAGTGGATTTTCTTGGTTCTGCATTCTGCCAGGGCTGGATGCAGTTCTGGAAACAGCCCTGGCCTTGGCATCCAAAAAGCCGGGCTTTGCCACTACTAGTTACATGCTTTTAGGCAAGTGGCTGAATTTCTCAGAGAGCTTGTCTCCTCATCTCTAACTAGGAGGAAAAGGGTCTTTAAACTCTCTTTTCAGTCCCAGCAATTTGTGATTCTGAGTCTGAGAATCCCAAATGTGAAATGCTGATTTACATCCAAGGGAGAGAAGGAGAGAGAAAGAGAGCGGGAACGATAGAGCGCAGAATGCCACGAGTCCCAGGAGCTAGAAGAGGTAAAGTTGACCCTCTGCCCCTTAAAGCCAGGACTGTCCTTTGTCCCCTTAGGACTGAGAAAGGACAGAGAGGATGAACCTCTCTTGGCTGCCATTTGCCTCCTGGAGCAACAGTAGTGCGGAGGGAGTGGAGAAAGGGGGAGAGAGGTGAGCCCTCTCCAGGTTGTCTGACGTGCGAATCTCTTTCAGTGGAAGTAGATCCCAGAGATCGGGGGGGAAATCTCAATCGTTGGGAGGGGATCTTGGGAATCATCCCCGCAACCCTTCCCAGACTTCCCCAAAGCCGCCAGGACCGTGCTAACCCTTAAAGCCGATGTTTGCGACTGTTTCCTCAGTGCGCAAAAAAGGAGCTCTGAGCTGAACGCGCCAGGAGGAGGGGAAACTGCCAGTGCGGGAGAGAGTGCAGAGTTTTCCCCCACGATCCAGGGGGTGGTGCTGGAAGTCTGGAAGCCCCTTGGGCTCGGGGATCGGGGCCAATCCCCTCTCTCCCCCCTTCAGGGGGCGCAGTTGCGTCCTCTCCAAATCCAGAAAGACCGAGAGCCCGGGTGGAGACGCAGGCGGTGCCAGACAAGTCCTGTGCGCAAGCGTCGGTGCTGAAACGGCTCCTGCCTTGGCCGGGCTAGCCGGGCCCTCGCGCCTGCAGCTGGCCTGCCGAATCAGGAGGGCTCCGGGGACCCGAAGCCCTTCGACACCCGGGCCCCTTTGCGCACCTGGGGGCTCCAGAGGCGCAAAGGAGACCCCGAGCCGAGCTGGGGCACCTGGAGACCAGGGCCGGATTGTGTGGGAAAGGAAGCGGCAGAAGGGGCCTGCCGGCCTCTTGTGTGCTGGGGGGATCTTTTCAGCCGATGGGGCGCTTTGAGAGCCGCTTCGAGGGGGAGGGGCCGGGGGCCAGAGCGAGCTGAATAGCGAGGGAGCTGCCAAAGGAGCTGGATTCTCCTTTTCTCTCGTCTTGGCCTCCGCACTAAAAGAGGGCCGCCGGACCAAAATCTGGCTAGCGAGCTTCCCCAGCCGAGTCTGGCCACTTCAAACAGCCCTTCAAACAAAAGGAGAAGACTGGAAGAAAGCCCCACCTGCCCCCAGTGTTTGCTAAAATAATAATAAATAGATTTCGTTTAATAAATAATTGGAAGAGATTGTAAAGTGGAGGGCTTTGGAAAACATCGCGCGCGGCAGCCCGTGCAACCAGCCGTCACCTGCTCCCGAGGCGAGCAACTTTATTGTTGAGTCCCCCCCGCCCCCGCCCCAGACTTGTCCGTCTCTGATAAACCCTCGGTGCTTCTCCCAGGGACTGTTTACTCACACTCAGCACACTATTACCTCTGCTGCGATAACCCTCCCCAGGGGAGACCTGGCCTGGAGCTTCTCGCCACACCTGTCCCGGGAGCTCCCACACAGGCCTGGCATCGGGCGCCCTCCCACCGGGGGCCCAGCGGCCGTTTACTTTGCCCCAATTGACGGCTCATTTATAACAGGTTGACTTCAAGTCCTATCTCGGCCCTATTTGTCTTATTTTATTGAAAACATATGGTCACCAGGGGCTCGGGAGCCCCATCTTTCATCTGCCAGGAGCTGGGGAGGTTCCTCAGCCCGGAGCCGGCTGACCCGGCCGCTGCTTACCCAACGGCTGGCGTGCCAGTTACAGGGGGGGCGCAGGGGGGGTGGTTGCGGGGAGAGATAAGGGCAGCGTCCCACACCATCCCCCTTGCCCTGCTCGCTTTCGAGAGGTCGCCCCCACCCAAGGGGCCTCGTGCGCTCCAATCTTTGCTGTGTGTTTTTCTCTTGGGTAGGTGAGAGGGCACCATATGCCACCCCCGAGGCGCACAGGGAGCGGCCGGGGAAGGAGCATCCACACAAAGCCAGGACGCCTGTGTGTGGGGGGAGCCATTGAAGCCCCTTTATTTCCAACTTCCCCTCCCCCTCGCACTTCCTCCCCCTCCTTCTTTACTCCAGACAGCCTGGCTCAGCCCCTGGGAAAAAAAGTCTCCACGGCTGGGGGACTAAGGAGCCGGTGAATGCTTGAAAAGGTGCAGGGCGCACGGAGACACCTGTTGCGACTTCGCCTCTTCTCAGCGCCGCTCGCAGACTCCTCCTAGGGCTGGGGAGGGGGGGAAGGGGGGCAGAGGTCCCGTGATTTGTGGTGACATATGTTGAACAGATCGGTGTGCACTCTTCAGAGGGACCCACACCCGAAGGCACGGAGGCACGCAAGACCCCTCCGCGAGAAGCAGCAGCTGCTCCCTCACCTTCCCCGAGAATAACAAATACCTGGGATTCGCGCTTTGGTGCCCAGCCTCTTGAGGGAACGACGCTTCCTCCCTCCCCAGCCCATTCTCCCCCAGCCCGAGCTTGGCAGCTTGGCTTTGTGATCGCATTGTAGAGGTTTAATAAATGCACACTTGTTCCCGGAGTCCGGAACCGGGCACAAACACACGCGGCAGAAAGCGCGCCGGGGACACAGATGCGGAGCGCAAGGGTGCCCATATGCCCAGTTCCGCCCCGGCGCAGCCAATTCAAACAGCTCCAAGATTTGTCCCGCTCTTCCCTCCCCCGCCCGGCTCTTTCCCACCCATCCCCAGCTCTCCACTCACAATCGCCTGGGTTCTTCTCTCCCCGCCTGGACTGTTTCCAACAGCCTCTTAACGCGCCCTGCTTCCAGCCTCTCCCTCCTCTCCTTTCTTCCCGAGGCTGGCCCCTTTCTAAGCCACAGACCCGGCCTCATTTCCTTGCCTAAAAAAACCTATTTTCTTTCAGAAAAAAGGAAATCCCCTTTGCTTGGGTTCCAACAGCCTCAGCGCCCGCTCTGCACATTTAATTCCCTTTTCTGTCGGGTGGGCCACACTGTCTGGGATTGTTCCCCGACCCGACGTGTTCTCCCGCGGCTCCGAGCGGGCCAGGCCCCGCGAGGCGCCTCGGCCCTTGGACTTGACGGAGCCCATTTTAGTCTCTGAGATGTCCCCGGTCCTCTCCCGGCCACCCCCGACCCCCGCTCTGAGCCTTTCCCGAACGAATTCCCCGGCGGGCGGTGGCTGCTCGCCCCTCCAGCCACTGCGCTCTGTCCTAGACTGCTTTGCGCTAGGCTTGGTGTTCTCTCCGACCCCCGACTCCCAACACCCGCGCCCCCTCCTGCCCCACACTAAAGCAGAGGGAGCCCTGTGGAGACAAGGTCTGAGCAGGCTGGCTTCATCTCCTCCCTCTGCCAGCACGGCTTTAGGCCCCTAGCAGGGGCCTCATGAGTCTTTGTTGGATAAACTGAGTCACACTGATTTTAAGAGCCCCCAAACCAAGCAAAGAGACCGGCGAGTGTCTTTTAGCACTCCAGGCGTCACTGCTTTCTCCAAATGCTCGAAGGAGCGCAACGCAGCCCTGGGGAGGGAAGGGCAGGCCTGGACCCTGGGGAAGAGCCGAAAAGAGGCCCAGAGAGAGTCAGCCGGTGGCGGAGCCAAAACTGGCAAGAGGAAGAGGGAGCGGATTGGGGACGAAGCATCCTGTGGCGCGTGCGCCCAGACACCGAGCCCCAACTCCTTTCCCCTTGTCTGTCTACAGCCCGCTGGTCGGGGACCTTCCCTGATACCCTGGTAGACATTCCCAGCTCCGGGGATGCCCTTTCTCATTTCATCTTAGACGACGGCCAGTCCCCTGAGCTCCGGTCTCCAGGAAGATGCTTGGGGTAGGCTGCCCAGAAAACAAACCTTCCTGGGGCAGAGTCAAGGGGAGGGAAAAGGAGGGAAAGGAAAGAGCACCACTCCGGTTTTTGGCCTTTCCTCAAGTCCCAGCCTGGCAGCATGAGCCGAGTGATCTGGCCAGGAGAGCAGCCAAGATGGAGCTCGGGCCAGGGGAAAGAGCCCTGGCTTGAGAAACAGAGGGCACCTCTCCCACGGCCCAGACCCTGCATTTGGGCCCTCGGTTTCCTCAACTGGAGGATGGGACCCCAGAGTTCCTGAAGTTCCTCCAGCTTTAGAGGATGGAATCTCTGGAGAGAGGAGCTTTTCTCCCAAGTTCCTAGACAGGAGGGCAGGTGGGACACAGTGTGCTGCTGAGATAAGGCGGGGCTGGGCCCAGGGCCTGGGGATCTATTAGTGTGCTGCCCAGTTCCCCAGAGGCTCTAAAGTCCAGCCTTCAGGGCCCTAATCCCAGCTCGGCCCCTCTGTGTTTGCCTTTAAAAGTAGGCAGCTGTTTGCTGAGGGGCCTCTTGGAGTAAGTAGTCTTCTCACTCCTTGCTTTCCTTCCTCTTCCACTTCTTTGCTCAAACCTTGATCCCAAGAAATCATCAGTCCCCCACCTTTCTCTCTCTCTCTCTCTCTCTCTCTCTCTCTCTCTCTCTCTCTCCTCTCTCTCTCTCTCTCTCTCTCTCTCTCTCTCTCTCTTCTCTCTCTCTCTCTCTCTCTCTCTCTCTCTCTCTCTCCTCCCTCCCTCCCTCTCTCCCTTTCTTCCTTCCTCCCTCCCTCCCTCCCTCCCTCCCTTCCTTCCTTCCTTCCTTCCTTCCTTTCTTCCTTCCTTCCTTTCTTTCTTCCTCCCTCCCTCTCTTCTTCCCTCTCCCCTCCCTCCTTCCCTCCCTCCCTCCCTCCCTCCCTCTCTCTTTTTTCTCTTTCTTTCTTTTTTTTTCTTTCTTTCTTTCTTTCTTTCTTTCTTTCTTTCTTTCTTTCTTTCTTTCTTTCTTTCTTTCTTTCTTTCTTTCTTCCTTCCTTCCTTCCTTCCTTCCTTCCTTCCTTCCTTCCTTCCTTCCTTCCTTTCTTTCTTTCTTTCTTTCTTTCTTTCTTTCTTTCTTTCTTTCTTTCTTTCTTTCTTTCTTTCTTTCTTTCTTTCTTTCTTTCTTTCTTTCTTTCTTTCTTTCTTTCTTTCATCTGTTTCGAGAGCAAATAAACATATCATATTGGGGAAAGGTCTCAGTCCTTTAGGGGATGCTTTTCTGGTGACCATAATCTGCCTTTGTAGTTTGGCTCTGTCTCATGTTTCTAGTTCCTGGAGAGGAATCCTCTGAGATAGGGACAGCTCAAAGAAGTTAAAATTATGCCTTCTAGTTGTTTTGTTGTGTCCTGGGAGATGGGAGAAGGGGTGGCAGCTGAAGCCAGGGGATTGTTCAGTTGTCTGTGGAGCACTGAGTACAATTTATTCAGCCACTGAGGGAATAATCAGGCTGAACCTGGGAAGGTCCAGGTGGTTGGAAAGAAAAATTCACTCTACACTAAATCTAGGGATCAGAGGCTCAAAGGAACAGAGATATTCAACCTCATTTTACATATGAGGAAACTGAGTCACAGAGCATAACTAATTTGCACAAAGTCACATAGGGGAAAATGAGAATTGTAATAATCTTCCTCTTCCCCACAACAGTGTCCATTTATTCTCTGAAACCCTTAGGATAAGCCAAAGGACCAAGGGGGCATAGATTTGGACCTACCAGTTTCTAATTTTCCATAAGGGGACCTGAGAAATGGAACCCAAAGTGACACACAAAGAAAGGATTCTAATCCAGGTTTCTGATTCCAAATTTAGTGCCGTTGTGTCTGTGTGGTATAGTGTGGGATTTACTTAGTGGACCTAGGATTTAATTCTGGCTTAGCTGTTTGTACAATGTGTGGGATTTTGGTGAGATATTTCTCTGAGTCTCATTTTGGTTTGACTACATAATCACCTAGTTCTTCCAGCTCTAAATTCTCCACTCCCCCAAATAATATTTTCATAAGGGAGTATTGGGTCATTAGAAGAGGTGACCTGGAAATGACTTCTGACCCTGGGACTTTAGCTAATTGGAGCTGGCAGCCTGTATCCAGATTGGGGACAGATGTTATAATCTTATCAGGTCTTCAAATAGGATGAGAATTGAAAGCTATTAGAAACCTCCTGAAGGTAGAATTTGGTGGGAGGGGAAATATACAAGCTTGACACTGGAATGGACAGATGGCTTTTCCTGAACCCTGGCAAAGACTGGAACCAGTCCTTATTGTTACATGAATAGATGGAACCTGGGTTAGGTAGGGTTCGAGATGACAGAGTTGAGCTCACCATAGGAATAACTGGCTTTGCCTATGCCTGGGGAGTATGCTGAGCTGTAACCAGCTTTTTCTGATCACCTTCTCCCTCTCTAACTGAAAGTGGTCTCTCCTTTCTCAAGTTTTTTTTTTTTTTTGTTTGTTTGTTTGTTTGTTTTTGCTGAGGCAAAGTTAAGTGACTTGCCCAGGGTCAAATAGTTAGAAAGTAATAAGTGTCTGACTCAGGTCCTCCTGACTTCAGGGCTGGTGCTCTATCCACTGTACCATCTAGCTGCCCCTCTTCTTTTTTGGATTGTTCTTTGCAATTTGATCCACATGTCTGTCTCTTTTGCTATGATCACAAGCCTGACCCTAGGTGAGCACTAAGTGCATCACAAATTCATATTATATAAAATGGATAGCTAGGCACTAGATTTGGTTTACTAGTTGGTTAACCTGGGAAAGTCACTTAACCTGGTTTTGCCAATTCCTCGTTTGTGAAATGAATTGGAGAAGAAAATGACAAACCACTCCAATATTTTTGATAATAAAACCCCAAAGGATATTGTGATGAGTTGGTAGTGACTGAAAAATGACTCAACAATAGGAACTTGGGCCCACATCATAGCACAGAACTCTTTAAAAATTGAAACCTGATCACAAATTTCCCAATCTTTATTTCATATCAAGCACCTAACTCTGTCTCTGGTAATACTCTCCCTCCCATATACCTCAGTGGATGACCTGACCTGCTACCTTTGAGAAGAAAAACCAATCAACCCTAAAATATGATTTTTTTTAACTGAAGGGAATTCTCTCTCATGTTCCATCTTTTAATACCTTTCTCTACAGTACACCTCTACTCTAATGAGACTGCTCTCACAATCACAAAACCCAGTGGACTTTTCTGAGTACTCAGCCTTCTTGATCTTTCCTCAGTATTTATCACTCTACAGTTGCCCTCTACAATTGGCTCCTCCTCCCCCTCCTGCTACATGGTCTTCTCCATTGGTAGCTGTGATGATGCTATCTCCTGGTTCTCCCATCTGTCTGACTGTTCTTTCTCAGTCTCATTCCCTAAGTGCAAATGTCTCTCAGGCTTCTTACTTCCTATTTTTCCTTCCTTGGGGATCTCATCAACACCTGCCTCCCCCCACTAATTACTTGTTTATATATCTGGAATATCAAATGCTTAACAGAAGAATTTTAAACATTTTTCCTTCCATTCAACCACTTCTATTCTTATTCTAGATGTGCTAATGCTGTCTATTGTGGGATCCAAAATTATCCAATCTACAAAAATATCTCCTGAGGTAGAACTCTGAGCCATTAGCCATTTATTAAAGGGATCTGGCCCCTTGAATGAATGGGACTTCAGATCTTCTTTTTGACCTGAGATATTCATCTCTGTTGACTAAATGATCCTAAGATGGTTCCTTATTCATGTGGAGCAAGAGAGGGTGGTCCAGAAAGACGAAAATAAGTTAAAGGACTTTCTATGCTATATCAAGACATTTCACCCATGATGATATATCTCTTACTCCTAGCTGTAAAACTATATAATTAGTTCTCTTCCATTTTTTGAAATGGTATGATCTTTAATATTAAGATCCCATATGCATTTAGAATGCATTGGGGAGAGTGGTATAAGACCTTGATCTAAACCTAATTTTTGCCAAATTGCTTTTCTGTTTTTGTAGCACATTTTTACCAAAGAGGGAGTGTCTTCTTAGGCAATTTATGTATTTCATTTTTATCAAATACAAGGTTATTGAATTTTATTATTTCTGAATCTCTCTTGTCTAATCTGTTTCATTGATGTAATCTTCTATTTTTTTTAACCAATGGCAGGTGATAGTTTGACATCTGGAGGTGTTATTTTCCCCCATCTCTATTTCTTTTCATCATTTCCATGGGTATTCTAGATCTTTTATTTTTTTCAAGTAAATTTTGTTATTTTGTCAAGTTTTGTAAAGTATTCCTTTGGAAAATTAATTGACATAGAATTAAAAGTGTAAATTAATTTTGATAGTGTTGTCATTTTTATTATATTGACAAAGCCTAGCCATGAGTACTGAATATTCCTCCACCTATTCAGTTATTTTTTATTTCTATGCAAGTTTTTGTGTGTTTTGGAAAGTTGATCCCAGATATTTTATGAATTTAGTAATTATTTGGAGAGGGAATTTTTAAGGGGATTATCTATTATTACTTCTTGTGTTCTTTTATTACTATTTAGAAATGCTATTGATTTTTGAGGGTTTATTTTCTGGCCTGTAACTTCGCTGAGGCTATCATCTCAATTAATGACTGCTGCTTTCCCAGAATTTCCCAAATAAGCCATTATGTCATTAGCAAAGATATTTTTATCTCCTCTTTACTAATCTTTATTCCCTTAATTCTTCTTTCTTACTTTATTCCTATTTCTAGCATTTCCAGAATGATATCAAATAATAGTAGGAAGAGTGGGCATCTTTGCATCACTCCCCTATTTATTAGAAAAGGGTTCTTAGTGTATCCCCATTGCTTATGATGCTTGTTTCTAGTTTTCAATAGATATTTTTTATGATATTAAAAGTCTCATTATGTCCACATATTGTAGTGTGTGTGTGTGTGTGTGTGTGTGTGTGTGTGTGTGTTTAGCACAAAAGTGGTTTTTTTTTTTTAATTTTCCCAAAGGCTTTTCCTGCATCTATTGAGACTATCATTTGGATAACATTTGGATGTTTTGGTTTGCAATGTTATTAGTTATATTCTTTTATTAATGTTGAACTATCTTTGCAATAAATCCCATTTGATCATAATGAATGGTTTTTTCCTTTGATGAATCATTGTTGTCTATTTGATGTGTTTGTTTAAAAAATTTTGAGTCAATGTTCATCAATGATATTCATCTATAGTTTTCCTTCCCCCACCCCTGCTAAGACAATTAGGGGTAAGTGACTTGCCCAGGGTCCTATAGCTGGGAACTGTTCAGTTGTCTGAGATCAGTTTTGAACTCAAATCCTCCTGACTTCAAGGCTGGTGTTCTATCCACTGTGCCAACTAGCTGTCTCTACAGTTTTCCTTATTATTTTAACTTTCTCTGGTTTAGGCATTAGGACTATATTTTGCTCACAAAAAACCCGGGTGCTTTTCCCTCCTCAGTTTTTTAGAATACTTTGTTGAGTACTAATTGTTCTTTAAAAGTTTGATAAAAATTTTTTTTCTAAATTCATTAGCACCAGGAGATTTTTCTTTGGCAGTTGCTTTACTGGTAGATATATTTACCTTTTCTGAGATTGCTATTTCAGAGTTCTATGTGATTTGTTGATAGTTTGCATAGTTTATATTCTTGAAAGTATTCTTCTATTTCTTTTGCATTCTCAGTTTTATTAATATACACATGTGCAAATATATTTTGACTATTCTTTTTATTTCTTCTGATTTTGCTATGATTTCACCTTCCTCATTTGCTGTTATTGATTTGATATTCTGCTCTCTTTTTAATTGGATTAGCTACAGGTTTTTATCAATTTTATTAGTCTTTTCAAAGAACCAGCTTTTAGTTTTATTATATCAATGGTTGTTTTTGTTTTTAATTTAACTATTTCCTCTCAAATTTTTAATATCTTTTTTTCTAATTATTTTAGGTTTGTTTACTTTCTATTTTTAAAAAAAAATCATGTTTAGTTAATTGCTCCTTTCTTTTTCTACTTTGTTAATATATATATTTATAAGGATATGACTTTCCCTGGGAGGACTGCTTTAACTGCATCCTAGAAATTTTGGTATGGTATTTCATCACTATCATTTTCTTTTACACAGTTATGAATTTTTTCATTATATAAGATTTCATTGTTTGAGATGATTCGGATCAGTTTCAATGGTCTTGTGATGAAGAGAGCCTTCTGCATCCAGAGAGAGGACTGTGAGAACTGAGTGTGGTTCACAACTTAATATTTTCACTCTTTATGTTGTTTGCTTGCATTTATTTTCTCTCTCACTTTTTCTCTTTTTGATTTGATTTTTCTTGTGCAGCAAGATAATTGTATAAATATGTATGAATATATTGGATTTGACATATATTTCTACTGTTTTTAACATATATTGGATTGCTTGCCATCTAGAAGAGGGAGTGGGGGAAGGAAAAATTGGAACACAGGTTTTGCAAGGGTCAATGTTGAAAACTTATTCATGTATGTGTTTTGAAAATAAAAACCTTTAATAAAATTTTTTAAAGGAAAACAAAAGAGATCTTGACTAGGAAGCCTAAAAAACAATTTCATTGTTAAATTTCCACTTGGGCTTGTATTTTTGTTTGTTATCCCCTATCCACTTTTCATTTTTATTGAATTTTGGTTTATAAAAGATGTGAGGGAAATGAGATTAGAATTATTAGTGGGAATCAAATGAATCATATTGATTCCATCTTGTGACATAATTCTGAAGCCAGGTCCTTCACTTTCTATTCCATCATAGTTCTACTAGAATTTCTGTCTTGTAAGAAAAGTTTATTTAATAGTGGGAGTTGTGAGAAAACCTTAATGCATGGTTTGAACTAACCCCAAGTGATTGGGAAGCTGGACTACCTCTACCTGCTATTTAGAGATCCTTAATTAAGGACTGAGGTTATGTTGACCAGAAATTCTGTTAGATCCTATGATTGATGCACCTTTTCTCACAATCATACATTTCAAGCAAGCCATGTATCTTATCTGAAAACTGGCCCAATACTGATCAATTAGTTATTGTTTCCATGTTCCTTTGATTGTTTACAGACACTTGAGGGTAAGGGGACACCCCTTTTTTAGATATCAGGGAAGAGCACCTACTCAATTTTCCTCTTCCAATATGGAAAGTCACTAATTTTGTCTCCAATTAGAAATCATATTACCTAATGTTATATCCTGGTTAATTGTTTCCTTTTAATTAATTGGCTTTATTTGATTGATCATGTTTAATGTATAAAAAATCAACCTCATCCTGTATTCAGGCTACAGGACCAAAGTTGAGGAAGGTTACTGATTTCAATTTTTGGGACAATTGGCATGTATTCTTAATAAATCAATATTCGTGGAAGCTTGAACCTTTGTTTCCTCAGTCATTTTATTTTTTACTTACTCCAGATGTATTAATTTATTAATTCTATTAATAAAATTAATTATTCTTAGAAGAATAAATAATTATTAGAAGAATAAATAGAAGAAGAAATAATTCTTATTAATTCTATTAATAAGAATTAATAAAATTAATTCTTAATTTAAAAATTTCTTTGCAATATTTCAGTGCTCCAGTACATGGTTAGTTTTTATTAAAGTTTTATATGGTGCTGAGAAATGTGTTCATTTTTTTCTTATCCATTTAGAAGACGCCATAGATTTAAAATTATAGTTTCTCTACTAGAAATTTGTTTAGTTCCATAATTTTCTTTTTGTTTATCTTTTTATTAGACTTACCCAAAACTGATAGAGGGAGATTAAAGTCTCTTAGTATGTTACTGTCTATGTTTTCAAAAACTCAGTTAATACTCTATGAATTTTGGTGTTAAGACATTTGGAGCATAGAAATTTATTATTATATTGATATATTATCTATTTCTCCTTTCAGCACAATATAATTTCTTTCTCACATGTACAAATATGTTTGTAGCAACCCTTTTTGTTGTGGCAAGGAACTTGAAACTAAGTGGATACCCATCAGTTGAGGAATGGCTGAATAAGTTATGGTATATGCATGTTATGGAATATTATTGTTCCATAAGAAATGATCAGCAGGATGATTTAAGAAAGGCCTGGAGAGATTTACATGAACTGATGCTCAGTGAAGTGTGTAGAACCATGGGAACATAGTATAGAGCAACAAGGTTATGTGATGATCAACTGTGATGGACTTGATTCTTTTCAACAATGAGGTCATTCAGGTCAGTTCCAATAGACTTGTGATGGAGAGAGCCTTCTGCAACCACAGAGAGGATTGTGGGGACTGAATGTAGAACACAACATAGTATTTTCACCGTTTTTGTTGTCATTTGCTTGATTTTTTGTTTTTTCTCACTTTTTTCTTTTTGATCTGATTTTTCTTGTGCAGCACAATAAATGTGGAAATATGTAAAGGAGAATCGCACATGTTTAATGTATATTGGATTACTTGTTGTATAGGGGAGAGGTGAGGGAAGGGAGGGAGAAAAACTTGCAGCACAAGGTTTTGTAAGGGTGAATGTTGAAAACTATCTTTGCATGTATTTTGAAAATAAAAAGCTATTATTTAAAAATATAATTTCTGTGTTTATTGCCTTTTATCTTTTGAATTTTTGCTTTTGTTTTGATAAGATCACAACAATTCCTACTTTGAGGGGGGGAGTTTACTTGATACGTACCAAGAGTTTTTTTTCATCCCCTCAGTTTGATTTTGGTTATTTTGTTGTTTTTTTAAATGTGCTTTTGTAAGCAACAGACTATAGTGTTTTGTTTTCTTATCCAATCTGTATCTCTGTTCCATTTTATTGGATTGCTTAATCCATTCACATTTAAAGTTAGAATAGCCAAGTTTACAAAATTTTAAGGGAAAGGAGTACAGAATGAGAAAAAGGAGTAGGAGGCAAAGGTAAGAGAAGTATTGCCAACAGGATCACCTTAAATAGAAATTAAAATGAGATTACTCAAAGAATACAACCTTGTAGTTACAGCAGAGGAGGGAAAAATCATAACTTGGAAAAAAAACAGTTTTAGACTCAGAACTTATTAAAAAGGGAATAGAATAATACATTCTGGAAAGCCTGATCCATTTATTTATTCTTCCTATATTTCTCTTAAAATTTTTATTACTTCCTTTTTCTCCCCTATTTTTACCTGGTTACATATTTATTTCCTCTCTTTTTCCCCCTAGTTGCTCAAAAATATTTTCCTTATCTCCCCTCACCTTCAGTTAGTTTTTTTTTATTAGTTTTCAAAATTTTGTTTTTTGTAGAACCAAGAGAACATTGTACACAGCAACAACTAGATTATGTGATGATCAATTCTGATGGAGGTGATTTTTTTCAACAATGAAGTGATTCAGGCCAATTCCAATAGACTTGTGATGGAGAGAGCCATCTGCCTCCAGAGAGAGGACTGTTGGGATTGAAAGTGGACCACAACATAGTATTTTCATCTTTTTTTGTTGTTGTTTGCTTGTGTTTTTTTTTCTCTCATTTTCCCCCTTTTGATCTGATTTTTCTTGTGCAGCATGATAAATGTGGAAATATGTATGGAAGAATTGCACATGTTTAACCTATATTGGGTTATTTGCCAT
The DNA here is from genome assembly GCF_048593235.1 of Sminthopsis crassicaudata. NCBI lineage: Eukaryota > Metazoa > Chordata > Mammalia > Dasyuromorphia > Dasyuridae > Sminthopsis > Sminthopsis crassicaudata. The sequence continues at coordinate 634,591,632 of NC_133618.1, read as the reverse complement.
CTAGGGGAGGAGGTGGGTGGAAGGGAAGAGGAAATTTTCGAACACAAGATTTTACAAGGGTGAATGTTGAAATCTATCTTTTGAAAATAAAAAAAGCTATTTTTTAAATGAAAAAAAAAAAGAGAAACAATTTTGGTTTTTGCATCCTTTCTCAGAAGGGATTTCTTTCATTTTCTTCATTATTCATCCTCTCCTTCTGTCTATTCTAGACCATCATCCTCAGATCATAATTCTTATAATTTCCTGTTCTCTCTCTTTTCTCTGTATTCTTTAGACAAAGTTTCCAAGATATCCATTTTAGGTTCTGCCTTCTAGGCACTTTCTGCCACTACCTTGTGGGTCTTGCAAATATCAGAGAGGACAATGCTTCATGATAGATCCCTTCCCCTACCTGTGCAGTCCATCACTGATAGATACCTTCCCTTGTTTATCTTTCCCCCTCCCCTCACATTTGCCTAGAAATATCCTCCCAGGGTCCATGCTCTCCCACTCTTCTCATTGTCAGTGGCTTCTAGGGGTTCCAACAGCTCAATCCCATTGAGCTTTTCAAGCACCAAGTCCCCTAAACCTCATCCAAGGTAAAATCTTCACATCCTTCACTACCAAATCTCTTCAACCATAGGATTATTTATCAGAAGAATCCTCTCCTACTCTAAAGCAAGTATTCCTTCCCTCTCTCCAGTTTTTCAAGCTCTCCTTCTTTGCCCCCTCATTCACTCTTTGTACATTATCCTCTTCCTGAGGCTACATAGGTCACCTTCCCCTCATTGCTCATCCTTGATCCGACCTCAAAATACGGTACTCTTCTCTCTATCTCCTTGCTCCCCCCACTTCATGTACCTTCCCATGTTCTAATGTAATCCCACAAAAAAATTGATTCACCTGTAGACAGAATGTTGCCAGGTTCTGCCCCTTGTACCTCTTCATTTGTTACCCCTACCAGATTTTTGCCTTCTCTTCTGTCTACTTGTGTATGTTTAGAAGGAAATCTTTTAGTGATCTCTCTGGTGTCATTTTGTTGCTATCCTGTCCCTTGCCTGCTTCCTTTATTTATTCTTCCTGTATTTCCATTGTTTAGGGTGTTGGAGAAGTGAATAAAATCTTCAATTATGGGTTTCTTTCTAAAAAATATTTCAAACTATTTTTGGAAGTAGATCAATTTCTTCTCTATGGTTAAGCTCAGCTTAACCATAACATCATGATTGTGTTCTGGCCTCTATTGCTCTCTGAAATGCATTATTCCATTCTCTTCTATGCTTTCTAGAAGATGCATTATTCAACTTATTAAATTATTAATCTTGCATTATTCAAATGTCATCTTCTTTATATTTGAAAGTCTTTCCCCTGAGAGTTTATGGAGCTTGTTTCTGAATTGAAGTGTTAAATTTCACCACTATGTGTCACAGAGTAGGCAGCTTTATGTGATTGTTGTTGGGGTTGTTTGTTTGTTTTTTGAGGCCATATGTGAATTCTTTCAATTGGAATTTCACTTTCTATGTTCATAAATTCTGGAAAGTTCATTTCCCCCCCCTATTTCCTTCATTCTGGTGTAAAGGTTTTTTTCCTTATATTCTCCTGGGACAATTATGTTCCTTAGGTTGTCTCTAGTCATGCTATCATTTGAGATGAGTATATTTAGCTTGAATAGTGAATAATCTTTGTAATGTTGTTGTTTCTTGCTTCATTTCTAGATTGTCCTTATTTTTATATATTTGCATTGACCATATATATCATTCTGTCTGTCTCTGTCTTTCTGTCTCTATCTCTGTCTCTATCTGTCTCTGTCTTTGTCTCTATCTCTTTGCAGATTCTAGTTTTTCTATTTTGCTCATTATTTTTGTTGCACAAGACAAATTATGTTCTTATACCTCTCATTTGATTTGATATAATCAGGAACAATGTGTGGTGGTTCTATGTCCTCCTCAAATTCTACAAGGTTTTCTATTTTGTTTCCTTAGCTACCTGAACTTATTTCCTAGATCTGGAGGCCATATTTCCTTCTGTTGCTGTTTTTCTTTTGATTTATCTGTTTATGTTCAAGGTCTTTGATTTTTCTTCTTTATGAAATCTTTGGTAATTTCAGTTTTTATTCCCTCTTTACTTGCCATATTATTCACCTTTTAATTCTTTCCTTTCTAATTAAGGTTTTATAGAGGGCTGGATTTTTAAGTGTCTCAGTTTCCTCCCATGCATGGTAATTCACAGTTCACCACCAAAAGTCTCTGCTTCAACTGACTTTTGGATGATCAGAAATGGCCCAAGATGGATTTTGTGTGTTTTCCCTCAGACTTGGTAGAATACTATACAGTCCCCTCCCTACAACATGTCCTAGGGACCTGTCTCACTTCCTCTGTTCCTCAGTTTTCTGACTCAGTAGTTCGTAGCTTTGCAGTGCTGGTATTTTGGGATCGAATCCTCGAGCAAGTTTTTGCTCCTGAAGATCTGTAGCCAAACTGGTGGTTTCAGGCCTGAGCAAATCTTCATAACCTAGAGCTGGGATGGTCATGATCCTAGAAAGAGGGAGAGAAGACTAGGATGTAGGGGCTGATTTTGTTGTGAACTGTGTCCTGCTATTAGATCTGCTAGTCTAGTCTCGCTGCCAGCAATATGGGAAGTAGAGGAGAGGCGAGCTCAGAATCAGTAAACATTAATTCATATTTTGTTTTGTTTTCTAACTTTCTTTAGGCTTCTGGGTGTCCCAGGCCACGGAAATAGTTGAAGTTGCTTTTTTTTTAGTGTCTAATTTCTATTTATAGAGATGTGAGAGATTGTGAGGATCGGCGAAAATGTCGAGTCCTCCTTTTATTGCTTACTTGACCTGTTGAAGTTGTCTTTAAAATATTTTTCTTATATAAATTGTTTTCTTGGTTCTTCTCACTTCATTTAGCTTTAATTTATTCAAATTTCCTAGTTTCTTTTTTTCTTAAAGCATTCCCTTCATGATTTCTTATAGCACAAGCATAGTCCATTACATTCATAAATCCTCACCATTCCTTACTTTGTATTAATATTATATATAAATACAATGTTTGCTGAATATTTTAGTAATGAGGCCTTTGCTTGGCATTCAAGGTTCTCTAAAATCTGGTGCCTCCTCTCATAACTCCTCCTTATGCAGTTTATTTTACAGCAAAGCAGTCTGCTGGTGCCCTCATGGCCCCAGGGCTCTCTAGCTCTGTGCCTTTTTTGAGCTCTTCCTTATGCATGGGTATTACCTCTTGATGCTTCTTGAATTTCAACTCATCTTCTGCTGTTGTCCTTCATCTTTAAAGAAGACCAATGATGTGACAGGGTGATAGCTTGACTTGCAGGTGAATTGGATTTAGATGAGGTAGAATTGCACAAAGTCATTGTCTTATGCTTTTTTCTGGTCACCAAGGTCCAGGGCAAGACAAAAATTGACATCACTGGCAATGGCCAAGGATGCGTCAGCTAACATTGCCATCCTCAGTCTCAGACCAAGCTGAAAGCTTTCCACCATGCTTGCTTCAGCCTCCTTGGGCCAATGGAACAAACTGTTCTCATCTGTTCAAGAGATTGGGATAGACACTCCCATAATTTCACTGAGGGCTTTGAGACCTATGATTTATCATCAATCTGGTACAACCCACCTGTCAAGATGGTTCTACCAGGGTGTGGCCACTGTACATGTTCCAATTTCTGAGAGCCACAGCTGAGGGTGCCAGGTGGGCACCAAAGGTAGACAAGAAGCCCTCACACCAGAGGGGCTGGCTTTCCCTGAACACCCCATACATCCCATTGAAAGCAATCTAGAAACTACCTCTCTTGGTGATCTTGGACCGCACAGGAGGTTTTCTCCCTCCCTAACATGCTAACCATGCACTCTTGTGTATTGAAGCTTGATTTCTTCTCCTTCTACTAGATGGGGACCTCAATGAAGTCTGGGAAATGTCTTCTTTCCCTGCATGGAACGTCATTCTGTCCATTTGGTAAACACTGCTTGGGTGCTGGGGTCTGATTGATAATTTTGGTACCCGAAGAGAAACAAGGAAGAAAATCTCTAGGATTCAGGATCAGAAATGTAATTGAACTTCATTACACCCTATAAAGGCATAAGGTTTAAATAGCAAAGCTCAAATTCTAATATTTTTCTTCAGCTCCAAAATGCTAAGGAACCCCCTTCCCAAGCCCATATTTAACTCTGTTCCAATATCTGTTCCAAGGTGGCAAGATGGCATTGCACCAGCTGGGCATTACCTTGATGCCCTTCAGTAAGCATCTGTGAAGGGTAATTACATGTAGGATGGCGGACAGCTGTTCTCCACAAACAGAGAATTTAGACCCAGAAGAAGCTGGCTTTGTTTGGAGTAGCAAGGATTTAAGTTAGATACAACCAGTATCAATTTTCATCAACAAGACTTTAAGTGCTGATGATGTGCCCAGGACTTTACTAAACATTGGGGATATAATCTTTGATTTTTAGGAACTTCATTCTAATGGAAGAGGCAAAACACACAATATACATATATGCATATAAATACACATATAGACACATATACATATATGAATAGACAGAAAAGATATCCAATAAATACAAGACATTTGGAGGAAACAGGACACTAGTAGCTGGGGGTATCAGGAAAGACTGCATTTTGAAGGGGACACATGAATTGAATCTTAAAGAAAACTATGGATTCCCATTTGGGATTAGGAGAAAGATGCATCCTAGGCACTGGAGGTGTGAGTTTTTGATTACAAAGTTAATTGGTATTCAGTGTGCCAGTCTGTAAGGGAGAGGGGTAGAATTTCTAGTTGGAGGCTGAAGACCTTCCAGGAATTTAGGATTCAATTTAATTTAATTTAATTCAGTTTAATAAGCATTAGGCCCTGGGGATAACCCTCTCTCCACCACCACCAACAAAAAGTTCCTGATTATGGGTGACTGAATGGAAGGCAGGTTTCTATAGGCAGTAATCTATTCCAGAAAACACCAACAAATAAATTTATATTCACCTGAATAATAACTGGGAAATCTAATGAGAAACTACAGTGACTTCCTGTACTTACTCATCCAGAAGCCCAAGAGCAGTAGGAATGAGAGCCTATTAATTAATTATTAGTTTTTAGTTAATTATTTTTTAAAGATTGAATTTTAAAAATTTAAGATAATTGATATTAAAAGAAGCTAACTGGTCAAGGAAAGATAATTTGAGTTATATTACCTAGAAACATATATATATATATAATTTTTTTTTTTTAAAGCCTGGACATTATGTTTTAAGAAATCATAAAGAAAACTACCTAAGTGGGAGCAGCTAGGGGGCGCAGTGGATAGGGCACCAGCCCTGAATTCTGGAGGACCAGAGTTCAAATCTGGTCTCAGACACTTAACACTTCCTAGCTGTGTGACCCTGGGCAAGTTCCTAGCTGTGTGACCCTGGGCAAATTTAAAGGAATTTAATTGAATAAATGGAAATTCATTTCCAATAAAAAGACCAAAACTGAATAGGGACTTTGAAATATAAACGCAATAGTTCAAAGGAAGCTAAAAAGACAAATTTATTTGAACAATTTGAAGGAACAGTATGATGATGGGGTGCTAACATCCTAATGGATATAGAAGAGATAAATCTGTTCAGAACTTAAATATCTTCAACAGGTAGTGAAGGAGTAAAATAAGATGATCACAGATTTTGGGAGAAAGTAATTGGTTCCATTCTGAGGATCTGAAGAGGGAAAGGAGAAGGGAAGGTGAAAGGTGTAGAATGCAGGAAGAAGAAGAACTTATAATTTCTCATAGCACCAGATGAACCTTGTTCTGAAACAAGGAAAATTGAACATATTCACAGTTTGGTAATAGAAGTACATCTAACTTAATAGGGAAACAAGCAAGGAAGGGGGGCATTAGTTGACAGGGGATTTAATGCAAGTGATGGAATTTAATGAAAGTGCTGGGGGCAACTAGGTGATACTATGGATAGAGCACCAACCCTGAAGTCAGGAGGACTTGAGTTTAAAACTGATCTCAGACACTTAACATGTCCCAGATGTGTGACCCTGGGCAAGCTAAACAAGCTTTCTGATATTGAAGAAGAAAGTAAACAGGAAAAAAAAACAAAACAAAACAAAACAAAGAAACCAGAACTAGAATTTAAAGGAAATGCCCATCAGCTGGAGAATAGCTGACTAAATTGTGGCATATGAATGTGATGGAATATTTTTGTGCCAGAAGAAACTGAGAAAGAGACAATTTCAGAGAATACTGTGAAGACAGAGTGAATTATAGAATGGTAATAGATTCAGTTCAATAATAGACTCTATCCCTCAATTCAGAAAGAGACATATATACTCACTAAAGTAGAGTGAGGCAAGCAGTATTCTACTTCCCTCCCTCCCTTCCTCATCTTCCTCCTCCTCCTCCTCCTCATTTTCTGTCTTGGGGGGGGGGGAAGCATGATCATAGTCAGCAGTATTTAGGGAATGAAGGCAGATAAATCTGTGGTCCAGTCCTCTTCTCCCCCCTCCCCAGAAGAATAATGTCCAGCTTCATGGCTCCTTCTCCCATTACCCTCAGGGCAGGAATTTCAGTTTCCATGGAGGAGGTGGGCAAGATTTCGGGGATATTTATCCATTTCTTCATCAGTCACATTTAGATATCCTGTGTGGACATACACATAACTTACCTAGGCAGCACACTTGATATAAGGTTTGATTACTTAGATCTGTGGTCTCACTGGTTTGGATCCGATATTACAGACCGTGGTTTACATCTCCTGGGAGTCTTGTCTATGACTTTCCCTTACTCCTCCATAGAGCTTTAGCCTCAAACATTGAAAGCCTTTATCTGGCTATTCTGATGTGTTGAAGGTACCAGCCTAACTCTTGGGGTATCCATCTGGGCCCTGTAATTATTGTTATATGAGAAGCTGCCCACCTTTTCTAGTTACACAAATCCTTAGTAATGCCATTTATAGTAGTTCTATGATGCACAAGTAATTGGTAATATACTTTAGCCTAAAGATCAATGTAGAACAGCTAGGTGGATAGAACTCTTCCTGGAGTCAAATCTAGCTTTTGACATTTACTCTCTGTGTGACCCTGGTCAAGTCACTTTACCTTGTTTGATTCAGCTTCCTCATTTGTAAAATGAGTTGGAGAAGAGAAATCTTTGCCAAGAAAACCCCAAATGGGGTCCAATGACAAAACAACAAAGCTCAATATATTTCATTTTTGACCTGGACCTATGATATAATTGTGTGGGAAATCTTTTTATCTACAGAGACTGGCAATGAATCTGCAGGTAACAGTTTTATAGAATTGCTCATAATATCAAGTGGATAAGTGATTTACGCAGGATCAGTCATGTAATCAATTTGTATCAAAGCAGATCTCGAACATAGAATCTTTTTACTTTTTTTTTTTTTTACTTTCTCCTGAAATAAACATGCATTTTTTTTCTTTTAAAAAATTTTTTATCATAACTTTTTATTGACAGAACATATGTCTGGGTAATTTTTATTTTACAACATTATCCCTTGCACTCACTTCTGTTCCGATTTTTCCCTTCCCTCCATCCACCCCCTCCCCTAGATGGCAGGCAGTCTTATACATGTTAAATATGTTATCGTATATCCTAGATACAATATATGTGTGCAGAACCAGATAGTTCTCTTGTTGCACAGGGAGAATCTTTTTTGGATTCAGAAAGTTAAAATAACCTGAGAAGGAGAACAAATAAGCAAACAGTTCACACTCATTTCCCAGTGTTCCTTTTCTGGATGTAGCTGATTCTGTCCATCATTGATCAATTGGAACTGAATTAGATCTTCTCTTTGTCGAAGACATCCACTTCCATCAGAATTGATTATCATATAATATAGTTGTTGAAATATATAATGATCTCCTAGTTCTGCTCATTTCACTCAGCATCAGTTCCTGTAAGTCTCTCCAGGCCTCTCTGTATTCCTCCTGCTGGTCATTTCTTATAGAACAATAATATTCCATAACCTTCATATACCACAATTTACCCAACCAGTCTCCAGTTGATGGGCATCCATTCATTTTCCACTACAAAAAGGGCTGCCACAAACATTTTTGCACACGTGGGTCCCTTTCCCAGTCTGTACAAACCAACTGTCAGATAAGTGCCATGAAATAAGTGACATAAGGTTGAGTGCTCAGGGACTGCAGTCTGTGGTGAGGGTGGTGGGACAGGAAAACTTAGTTTTCTAACTGGTGAAGTGGATAGAATGCTGTTTCTAGAGTCAGGAAGACCTGAGTTTAAATATGCCTTCTGACATTTACTAGCTGTGTGACTCTGGGCAAGTCACTTCATCCTGTTTGCCTCAATTTTCTCATCCATAAAATGAGCTGGAGAAGAAAATGTTAAGTTACTTTAGTATATTTACCAATAAGGGGTCATACTAAGTCAGACATGACTGAAAAATGAAGGAACGATAGCAGGAGACCCAGCTGTCCTAATAGTTAACATGCGGATTTTGAATGGAGTAAGAACTATGTTTAAAATTCACCTCAGATACTTGCTCTGTAGACATGGGTAAATCACAACTTATGGAACTTTTACTTTCCTCATCTATCAATTAGATACAATAATATCTGTATTATCTACTTTTGAGGAGTAGTAATGTGAGGAAAGTGCTACATTTATTGGAGTTGTTATAGTGATAATTATATTTATTATAAAGGCAAGGGTCAACTGGACTTCTTAGTTGAACCAATCAATCAGGCTTAGGCACCTCTGCTGAATCAATCAATTGTTCTTCCTAACTTAACCTGGTGGAAGACTTCTTTTGAATCAATTCAGTCAAATGACTTGAATAATTTTGAGACGACCTTGAAAGCCATTGGGTAGAATGGAGTAAAGCTGCACAGAAGATGTATTTGGATTGGCTAAAGAAACTTGGTCATGCTTGGTGGACTTGATGTAAAACAGCAGCCCAATTCAGATTCTAGGATTATAGTATCTGACCAATAAATCATAGAGACATTCCTGAAAAGAAATTAAATGGGGAGGGGGAGGGAGTGGAGGAGGAAAGTACTTCTATTTATTCTTCTCCTTGTCAGAACTTAAGAACTTTGGAGGGTCAAAGGATTTGGAATTTTCATCCACATCCTAACTGCATCCCCCAGGAAATCGAAGACTCGTAACAATGTCTGAATCAGGAGCTCAGGACAAATTAATCATGTTAAGAAAAGGCACCTGTAGGTCTCTATAAGGAACCAGAAGAAGGTTATACCTTATCTAAAGAAATATTATGCAAAATATGCCTTTAGATAAGATGCATGTATATACATAATATAATTTTATTTTGTTTCTCCCCACAATTAAATGTAAAAACAAGGGAGGTTTTGGTGTATATATTATATGCTTAGCTGTGCTACATCTTTATTGCTGAAAACTATTTTGACAGTTTTTTTGATATGCCATAAATGTCTCCAAGAGAAGGCTGAATTTTTTTTTTTTTTTTTTTTTTTTTTATGATGGAACAGTCCATACAGCTAATGAGAGAGGGGCTAGGAGGTGGGGTTGAATATCAAACAAATTTTGGTGTCTTATTCTTGAAAAATTGGTTGAGTTATAATATTAATTTAGTTCATTAAGGCAACAAAAAGAAACTCAGAGCCACAGAACATTTTGAACAAAACCATTCACAATGGTGGAAAGATAAATGACTGTTTTGAGTTTATCATGAAGATTAAAGAGGATAGGATTTACTTGATGGAATTGCTGCTAGAGGAAAATCTTCCTCCTCCTCCCCACCCACAGATAAAGCTTTCTCTTAAGAGTAGATTTCAAGAAAATTTGGAGCTTTTTTTTGTCATGTTACCAATACCTGACTGAATTATATGCATAAAATTCCCAAAAGTTCTCAAAAGTAGTAAATATTAAAAATACTGTGGAAGGGAGGTATTTTTAAAAATTCAATTTTATTTTATTTTCAAATTCTCTTATTCTCCTTTCCCTACTCATTTACAAGTCAAAAAAACCAAAACTCATTAAAACATGCGAAGTCATGCAAAATTTCTGCATTAGCCATGACTAAAACAAAAAGGGAAAAAGAAAGAAAAAAAAATATGCTTTAGTTTGTATTCTGACTTCATCAGCTATCTGATGGCAGTAGAGAACATACTTCATCATGTGTCCTTTAGAATTGTAGTTGGTCATTGTGTTGATCAGATTTACTAAATCTTGTATGCTGTAACATCATTTCTTTTGGTTCCGCTCATTTCACTGTGCATTGGTTAACACAGATCCTACCAGGTTTTCCTGAAACCATCCCCCTTCATTATGTTATTATAGTACAATAATATTCCACTTACATCCATACCCCATAACTTGTTTATCCAGTCCCCAATTGATGAGCAATTTCCATTTCTTTGTCATCACACAAAAAAGAGCTGCTGGAAATGTTTTTGTACATATGGGTCCTTTTATTCTTTCAATTTTTTGTGGGATAAATATACTAGTGATACCACTAGGTCAACCAATTTTTGATAAAGCCTTATATCTGACATATTATCTCCTAATATAGATATATAAGGATATAAACTGTTACTCAATGGATAAATAATCAGAAGATAGGAACAGGCAGTTTTTAAGGCAAGAAAATTGCAAATAGCTAGCAACCAATTGAAAAAAAAATTCTCTGAATCACTCATATCGAGGATATTGAAAATTAACACACTTCTGCGTTTCCAGTTCATACCCACAAGATTGGTAAAGAGGATAAAAACAGGAAAAAGGCAATTTCTGGAAGAGCTATCAGGTACATGAATTCAATATTAATGAAACTGAGAATTGGTTCAACCATTCAGGAAAGTAATTTGCAATTACACCCTAAACTTAATTTCACATATCCTTTAGTCCAGTAATACCACTATTAGACATGTACCTCAAAGGTAAAAAGAGTTAAAGAACTCATTCTCTCTGTCTCAGCCTCTCTCTATCTCTTTATGTCTCTGTCTCTCTGTCTCTGTCTTTTCTCTGTCTCTCTGTCACTTTCTGTCTCTCTGTTTCTGTTTATGTCTCTCTCTGTCTCTCTGTTTCTATTTCTCTCTCTCTGTCTCTCTCTGTCTCTCTCTCTGTCTCTCTCTCTCTCTCTCTCTGTCTCTCTCTCTCTCTGTCTCTGTCTCTCTCTCTCTCTCTCTCTCTCTCTCTCTCTCTCTCTCTCTCTCTCTCTCTCACACACACACACCTTTTTTTGACACAGAAAGGAAATGGAAGCAAAGTGAGTGTCGAAATGACTGAAGAAATTATGTTATATAAATGTTAGGAATTTTTTACACCATAAGAAATAACAACTATAATGGATTTAAAGAGAACTGAGAAGACTCATATAAACTGATGCATAGTGAAATAAGCAGAACGAGAAGAGTATTTATACAATTATAGCAAGAATGCAAACAACTTTAAGAGATTTGTGAACTGATTGATATTATGATCATTTCTTACTTTTTTTTTTCCCTGAGGCTGGGGTTAAGTGACTTGCCCAGGGTCACACAGCTAGGAAGTGTTAAGTGTCCCAGACCAGATTTGAACTCAGGTCCTCCTGAATTCAGGGCTGGTGCTCTATCCACTGCACCACCTAGCTGCCCCCATTTCTTACTTTCAAAAGGCCAATGGTAAAGTTGGTTTTTTAATGAGCAGATCTCAGAAAAACCTGGAAACACCTACATGAACTGATACAGAGTGAAGTAAGCAGAACCAGGAAAACACTGTAAACATGAATAGCAAAATTGTACAATGGACAACTGTGAATGCCTTAGATACTCTCAGCTATATAATGATCCAAGACAATCCCAAGGGACTTGTGATAAAAAATGCTTTCCATTTCCCACAGAAAGAACTGATGGGAGTCTGAATACAGACTGAGCATATTATTTTTGTCCTTCCTCCCCGTCTTCTTCCTTCCTTCCATCTTTCCTCCCTCCCTCCATCCTCCATGTTCCTCTTCCTCCTCCTCCTCCTTTTCCTCTTCCTCCTCCTGCTCTTCCTGCTCTTCCTCCTCCTCCTCTGTTTTCCTCTTTCTGTCTCTGTCTCTCTGTGTCTGTCTCTCTATCTCTCATACAAAATGACTACTATGGAAAGCTGTTTTACATGATTGCACATGTTTAACCTATATCAGATTATTTATTGTTTCAAGGAGAGGGGAGAGGAAGAAGGGAGGAATAGAATTTGAAACGTAAAACAAAAAAATGGTGTTAAAATTGTTTTTAACGTTATTAGGGGAAATAAAATATATTTTTAAAAATAGAGGATGCTTCCAATCTCTGCATGGGAGGTAATAAATTAGAACAAGAGTACTTTTTCAGATTTCATGAACTTATCTTAAAATATCTTGATAACTATATTTCAATTGATTTCCTTTTTTTAACCTTATACATTTTATTGATACATTTAAAAATGTTATCCTTATTGGAACTCAAAGTTTTAAAAATGTTAAAAATTGTTTTTACATGTAACTGGGGGAAAAGAAAATTCTAAATAAATCTAATTTTAATTTACAAAGTGTTATTCATTATATGGTGCAGTGGATAGTACACAGGTCAGGAAGACCAAAGTTCAAATCTGACCTCCTACACTTAACACTTACTAGCGGCTGTGGCCTTGGGCAAGTTTACTTACAGTAGAGGTCTTCTGGCAAGTTAGGTCAGGGCTTGGGTTCATCTTTTTAGTGTCTACCTGCTCTAAGAACTTTGGAATAATTATTAGAGGCTCTTCTTCTAGCCATTAGTCAATTCCAATCAAAGAACCCAGGACGGAAAAAAGATGACCTTTAAGCCCTAGCCACATCCATCTCAGGATCAATACTCATTCACCTGTGATCAGGAATGAACAAATACAAAAGGCTATAAAAAATTCAGGATCAGAGGGGCAGCTAGGTGTCAGTGAATAGAGCCCCAGCCCTGAAATCAGGAGGATCTGAGTTTCAATGTGACCTCAGACACTTAACACTTCCTAACTGTGTGACCCTGGGCAAGTCACTTAACTCCAATTGCCTCAGAAAACAAATAAACAGACCAAAAAAAAAACAACAACAAAACAAAACAAAACAAAACAAAAAAAAAAAAAAAAAAAAAAAAGAAACCTCAGAATCAGGCTCACTTAGGCAGGATGTGTACTTGCAGCTATCTAGAGACTGGACTGAAGGGTAGAGTGAGCAGTCCATCCTTCATGAAAGCATCTTGAACCAGCTGCTGATAATAGGAACTAGGGGGCAAAGGCAGTCATGTGTCCTAGTAGATTGAATGAGTTCAAATAAACTTTAGATCTAGTCTAGGTGTGGTTGTCTTACTCCTAAGCCTTTCTTAGTCTCAGTTTTTTTTCTCATTCTCAGTTTCCTCATATACAAAATTAACAGACTGGGCTTGATGCTCTCTCAAGGTTCCTTTCAGCTCTAGGTCTTTGTTTCTAGGACAATAAAGTTGGAGAATTGCTGTTTTTAAAGCTACATTGAATAATCATTCTTCCCTTTTCTATTTCTTTTCTTCCCATCCTTTGGATTATTGAATCCCATTCCTAGTGCCCTTGGGAAATATGTTTAAATCTCAGTTTTGGCTCATGTCTAAGGTCTCCTCAAATTGAGGAGAAGAAAGGTACTGAATATACAGTGGAATTGAGTATAGGACAGGCATTTTCTACATACAAAAGAAATGCTAAACATGTATTCAAAGAAAGCCTTAGATTAGGATTTAATTAATTAACTTATAAATATAAATCTCCTCCTTCTTCCTACCCTTACTCTTCATCCCTTCATGGGGCTAATATTTAAATCTTTTCAGAAACCATAACCTGAAACTTGATAAAAGATGTGATCTCAATAATTTAAGTAACTCCCAATGGGAAAATTCCTTTTACCACATCTGTTCTGAAATATTTGGTCTTAGAGAGTTATAAGAGTTTAAAGTGACTTGGCTAGGGTCATATAGCAATTATGCTAGAAGTTGAACTTGAACTTAAAGTCTTCCTATCTGGCCTGCTCTCTATGGTTATTGTGTTTAGTCCTCGAAGAGGATGAAAATGACCTCACTATGTTAGAGTCGAGTCACAGTGTGTCCGACTCTGACTGATCAGACCAATACGAGCTTGGAATGCTCCACCATAGTCCCTACTTGGGGACTTTTTTTTTTTAGTGTCTCAGTCACAGAGTAGGATCCCCGCCTACTGCAGTAATCGGACCAGGGTTGGGTAAGCAGACAATTTTAGGTCACCTTTTCTAGCCCCTTCCTCACACAGGGAGGGGAGCAGTGCAATCCTTAAAAGATTGCTCAGACACCAGGGGGCTGCCAAATCCCACTGCTGCTTCCAGTGAGAAGAAAGCCCTATGGCCTAGGTCACTTCTGGGCAGGGTTGTGACTACAGCTCCCAATGTATCCACACCTGTCACTCACCCATCACCCCAGGGCTTTGAGATAGGTAGGAACAGTAAAGTAGCTAGGTGATGTCTTTTGCTTCTGGTGTAAATTGGATTTAAGTGAGGCAGAGTTGTACAGAGTCATCATCCTCACTCTTGATTCTAAAACCACCAATGTCCAGTGGCAGGACAAAGTCAAGATGGCTGATATTGGGTTTGAGACCCTTTGGTTACTCTCAGCCTGGGTTAGCCCTTGGGCTGAAATGGTTTATCTGTTGTACGCTACAGCCCACAGTTTTGAGTTAGGTGGATCAGGTGGACACTACAATACACTGCCTCCTTGATAATTTTTTCCCCTGTGTTTGTATTCTTCCTTCAACTAGACTGTAAGTTCCTCAAGGTGGGAATTCTTTGTTTCCATAAAAGGATCAAGTAGTAGGTTTCATGCTTGATAATAAAGTTGTCAGCTTTTAGTATACTGCTCAGTATTTCGGTTTGCAAAAACATAGAGGGAATAATGTGTAAAAAGCCTGGAAGAATAGGCAGGGGTCCGGGGAATGAAGAATTTTACATGTTAAACAGAGGAGTTTGCTACCATTCTTATAAAGTATACCCTGATTGAGAGTTAAGATTTTCCATTTTATAGGTTAATAAATTAGAGATAGAAGGAAAATCAGAGGTCAGTTTAACCCAATTCCATATTTTATAGATAAAGAAATAGAACTTAGCAGCACCAGAGCAGGGTTTTTGATCCACAGTGCAGGACCATGTTCTACCATATCACACTATTTTCTCAACCCATGGGGTCACCGTATATCTCCGATGAATTGAATAAACTCTTCCAACTGAAAACTAGGAAGAAACACATGTAGGGATAGAAATATGGGCAGAAAAATAAGAGAGTACCGAACTTGGAGACAGGAACGCTGAGTTCAAATTCTGCCCCAGACACTTACTAACTGTTGGACCCTGAACTAGTGAGTGAATCCCTCTCACACTCAGTTTCTACATTTACAAGTAAGGATAATAGTGGCACCTCTCTCAGAAGTTTGTTGTAAGGAGTGTGTATATAAGTATTTTGCTCTAAAAGTGCTATATGAAAGTCAGTTGATATTTTTGAAGAAAAGAGGTGATTATGTGGACTTAAATGGATGTGTAGCTGGAAGACTATTATCCATAATGTGCTTAATATCATGATGCTTTGTCTCCTCCTTGGTTAAGGGAAGAGGCAAGGTTGTAATCACCTCCCAAAGACATGGGGTGCAATGCTAGAAGGTTTGGGATCAAATCCTGTCTCTAACATTTTGTGGAGATAATGATATTGGAATCAAGCTGGGCATACTTAGGGATTAGGGATACTTCCAATGACACACATGGTTCGGTCCCCTGCTAATGAGGCACTAGAGGCTCTTGTTGGTCTTTTGGTCCCTATGATGGGTGAGTCTGTTTCAAAGATGATCAGTGATGGAGCCAGCAGGAGCATATACTCCTGAGGTCAGTTAAAGGAGAAAAGCTCCTCCTTTGTTTGATCTGCCATCTTTGTGGGGATGTCAACACCAGATTTCCCTCAGATTTCCTGTGAGTGGAGCTGGGGGAAGAAGGATTCTCTTCCCCAAATTCTCCTCAGTTTGGAGGACTATCATAAGGCAGCTAGAATGCTTACTTCCTTGGAGCCAGACCTCCTGTCCCTGGCTGACTCTTCTGCTGAATGCTTCTCTCCTTAAGTGCATGGCAAGGATTGGACAGGAATCACCAAATGGATGTGGATGAATCTAGCTTTGGCAGCTACCCCTGAACTCTCGGGAAGTAATCTGCGGTGCTTAGTCTTCCTGAAATTTACAGTCTCCTTCTTAGAGATGACTCTACCAGCATGAGCCATGCCCTGGGAAAAAACAGAAAAGCCTTCACACAGAGGGTCAGCTCAGACAATAAAGACTAAAATTGAAGGGGAACCTCTCTAATCTCTCTTCTAGCTACCAATATTTCCATCCATCCTCTATGTATTTCATCTATCTATCTAATCTATCTCTTCTATCTATGCATCCATCTATCTTCTCCTTCTTCTATCTATTCAATCTAATCTATCTCTTTATCTATCTATCTATCATCTATGAAATCAGCTACCTCTGGAGTCTTTTCTACTTATAGGAAATAAGAATTGCATTTGATTTGGTTATGTGGTGTGATAATTGGCAGACTAGAGTCAACACCCAGTGACCTGAGTTCAAATTCTGATGGAACGCATGGTTCTGAGAGCTAGTATAATATCTAATAAAGAAGACACCAGACTTAGAGTCAGGAAGAGCTGGATTCAAATTCCACTGCTTAACTATGTGACACTGGGCAAAGCATTTAATAATAATAGCTTCCGTTTACATGGTGCTTTAAGGCTTGGAAAACGCTTTATGTGTATTATCTAATTTGATCCTGAGAAAAACTCTGTGAAATACATGATATTATTATTCTCATATTAGAGATGAGGGAACAGGATGATTGATTTAAAGCCAAGCTCTGCCTTGAACTCTAATCTCTAGTCCTATATCCCAAATCCTGGCAATCACAATGTAGACAGCTCTCATTCAAACATCTACCCTCTCCTTTCCCCGACATTTTAAGAGTCCATAGGACTATATATCATAGATTTGGAATTGAAAGAGACTTAGAGGTCATAGATTTTTAGCTTCACCTATTTTACAGATAAGGAAATTGAAGCTGGGAGAGATGGAGTGACTTGCCAAGTCACATTGCTACCAAGTGGCAGAGATGAGATTTGAACCCAGGCCCTTAGCCTCTAAATTCAATGTTCCAATTTCAATGGGGTTCAGGGTGAAGGGCTCTTATGTCCATCACTAAAGTCTTCCTATATTCATCATAGTGGGAAGATGATCCTGGATTCTCAAAAGCTTGAACTAATGTTCGATGGCAAATTTTTTTCAGTTCCCACAAATAAAAAAAAAAACAAAAAAAAACCTTTGAATATAATTCTGTCAATGAGCTACAAAAATTCTTGAAGGTCAACAAATTCATCCTTCCCATTTTACAGAGAACAAGCTGAGGTATAATAAGGCAATGAGGTCACACTGTGGATAGAGCGCTAGAATTAGTTACCAATACCTGAGTTCAAATCTTGTCTCAGACACTAGCTATGTGACCTGGGGTGTGTCTGTTAGGATTTGGAATGTAGGAGTAGGGACTAGAGTTCAAGGCAGAGCAGGGCTTTAAATTGATCATCATGTTGCTATCTTGAAAATGGAAGACATCCAATTCAGTTTCCTTCCCTGCCTTCTCCCCAATTCCTGCTTAGGATAAGTCTTTCTTGCCATGATCTAGTTATAGTGGAGCTAGTTATGAGAATGGAAGGACTGGTGAGGCAACCATCCCCAAAGAAAGAAAAGTGGGAGTCAGGAGGCCATATTGCATGCATACTACAACTGTACCAGCTTGAGGTACCTTAGCTAAGTGCAAGCATTTATGCTTTGGAAGTGGAAAATTCTTCAAATTAGAATTTGATTTATTGTCTTATGAATTTTCTAGACTTAAGAAAGCCATGGAGAAAATGTTAAAAATGCAGATTGCCCTTAAGAGTGTACCCTGTGTTCACTCTTTTTTCTCCTATCCAAAGCTGGCTGTTAAACTCTTATTAACACTCCTGGGTTTATGGGTCACAGATGGGGTTGCCTCTTTAGAAAGCCCAAAATTTTTCCTTCTGGAGAGACTTGAACTTCTTCAGACAGGACTGTAATCCTTTTAAAGTTTTTATTTTCTTTTATTATTATAGCTTTTTATTTACAAAACTTATGCATGGGTAATTTTTCAACATTGACTCTTGTAAAACCTTCTGTTCCAACTTTTCCCCTCCTTCCCCACACGCCCTTCCCTAGATGGCAGATAGTCCAATACATGTTAAATATGTTAAAATATATGTCAAATCCAATATATGTACACATGTTTATACAGTTTTCTTACTGCACAAGAAAAATCGGATCTAGAAAGAAAGAAAAAAAAGCCTGAGAAAGAAAACAAAAATGCAAGCAGACAATAATAGAAAGAATGGAAATGCTATGTTGTGTTCCACACTCATTTCCCAGAGTTCTCTTTCTGGATGTAGCTGATTCTCTTCATTACTGAACCATTGGACCTGATTTGAATCATCTCATTTTTGAAGAGAGCCACATTTATCAGAATTGATCATCATATAATCTTATTGTTGCCATGTATAATGACCTCCTGGTTCTGCTTACTTAGCATCGGTTCCTGTAAGTCTCTCCAGACCTTTCTGAAATCATCCTGCTGGTCATTTCTTACAGAACAATAATATTCCATAACATTAAAAAAAGCCATTTTCTGATTGATGGGCATCCATTCAATTTCCAGTTTCTAGCCACTACAAAAAGGGCCGCCACAAACATTTCTGCAAGTGTGGGTCCCTTTCCCTCCTTTAATCTGACAGGTGTTTAGTGGTATCTCAGAGTTGTCTTAATCTGCATTTCTCTAATCAATAATGATTTAGAGCATCTTTTCATATAACTAGAAATAGTTTCAATCTCTTCATCTAAAAATTGTTCATATCCTTTGGTCATTTATCAATTGGAGAATGACTTGATTTCTTATAAATTAGAGTCAATTATATATTTTGGAAATGAAGGCCTCATTATTATTATTCCCAGCAATTTTTGTCTAATAGTGAGTTCTTATCCCAAACACTAGATTGCTGTAGTTATTGGCTATCTTATCCTGTGAAACTAACACTGATCAATATTAGTCTATTTCTTAGCCAATACCAAATGGTTTTGGTGACTGCTGCTTTATAATATAGTTTTAGATCTGGCACAGCTAGGCTATTTTCATTTGATTTTTTTTTCATTAGTTTCCTTGAAATTTTTGATCTTTAGTTCTAGATGAATTTTGATGTTATTTTTCCTAAGATATTTTCTTTGGAGTTTGATTGGTATAGCACTAAATAAATAGATTAGTTTCAGTAGTATTGTCATCTTTATTCGCTTGACCTATCCAAGAGCACTTAATATTTTTCCAATTATTTAGATCTGACTTCTATAAATATGAACAGATTAATAAAAAGAGAATTAAGGGAAATAAACACAAAGGCTTGAAGTACAAGGTAATTTGCTGGAAGGGCTTTAGCAGTTGGGAGGAGTCAAGAAGTCAAGTTGCTTGAGCTTTGACTTGAAGGAGGAGGGATATGGCATGTCATATATGGGGCACAGTACAGAGGCACAAAGATAGAAGATGCAAAGTTTTTTGAGAGGAAAGGGAGGAGGTTTGTGTGGTTTGGATTGCTACGTATGTACAAGAATGGAAAGATAGATCAGGACCAGATTGTGAAATTCTTTGAGAACTAAAGAGTTCATTTTTTATCTTAGAGACAATAGAGATTCGCTGGATTTTTCTGTGGGGGAGTAACATAGTCATATCTGTGCTGAAAGAAAATCACTTTGGGAGCAGTGTAGAAGATAGACTGACAATAATCCAACTGAGAGATGACAAGGATCTAGACTCCAGGTTCTTAATCTGTGAGTTGTGATCCCATTTGGGATCTTAAAACTGAATGTTATGATTTATTATCAGGAAATATTTGATTTCTAAAGCTATTTTATATGCCAACATACCCAGGATCACGTAAAATTTTTTTGCATGTGTGGAAAAAGTTAAAAAAGCTCTGGTCAAGACTAAGGCTGAAAGTAGGGAAGGAGAGAAGGCCTTTGCTTCCAGAGATGTTTTGAAGGTAGAATGGAAAGATTTGGCAATTTTTTTGGATGTGTGGAATAAGGGAGAGTGGGGAGTTGAGGGAAACAAAGAGTTTACTAACCTGAGAGGTGGGAAGAATGGTGATAAGTTATTTAAACTCTCTGTTGCTGTTTCCTCATTTGCAAAATGAAAAGATTGGACTAGATTGGCTCTGAATTCCCTGCCAGTTCTAAGTCCATGATCCTAGGATCCCTTCAGATATAAATGATGACTTGTATTCTTTGAAAGCTAAAGACAATACGTAGTACAGAGAAGGAGGGCTATTCAAGGCTGTCCAGAAAAGCAGAAACAGAGAGCCAAGTGTACCTTTGCTCTGAGGTGTGGAGGTCCCAGTCATCATGATTCATTTTTCTTTCTTTGTAGCTCCAAATGATGCTGGAAGGGATGCTGGGCTGACTTAGTGCCTCGAGAGAGCCTTTTTATTTCTCAGATAAAGCTCTGAGACCCAGCACCCCAAGGTCTCCCAAGCAAAGCTCTTTCCCTTCCTCTCACCAAGCCCTGAACATATGTTCCACCTTGAAAAGGCCAATTGTGGCCCGAGGCTTCATTAAAGCAATGTATTGAACACTCAGCCAGCACCCCTCCCCCCTTCCTGTCTCAGTCCTTCTTTCAATGCAGCTCCTGATGTTTCCTTCCCAGAGAGGAATATATGAAAGGTTCCCAGGAGTGCCCTCTATGCCTACACGTGCTCCTGACACCCACCAGTTCACCCTTTCTTATCTTTGTATCCTTAGGGCCCAGCACATGTTTGTTTTGTTTTGTTTTTAAGCTGCAGTTTCATTAGTGTAAGCAACTCCCTGAATGGCAATTTTTATTACTTATGGCCTTAGAAACTCCAACCACTGAGAGAATTCAAATGATTTTCACAGAGCTAATATGTGTCAGAGATAGAAGTGGAATCCAGGGCTTCTTAACTCTAAATTCTGCTTATGTTTGCCTTGAAGGTAA
Organism: Sminthopsis crassicaudata; assembly: GCF_048593235.1. Classification (NCBI taxonomy): domain Eukaryota; kingdom Metazoa; phylum Chordata; class Mammalia; order Dasyuromorphia; family Dasyuridae; genus Sminthopsis; species Sminthopsis crassicaudata. Next base: position 634,570,582 of record NC_133618.1, on the reverse strand, counting down.
AAAGAGTTTTTAAGGGGAAAAAAAAGTTTAAAATATTTAATTTGTTTTAATTAGCTAACATCTGCCTTTTTCTTCTCCTCTCCTCCCCCTGCTGAAAACACAAGATAAAGAATACTGATTACAAATATGCATAGTCAAAACAAATCTCCACATTTACCATGTCACAAAACAAACAAACAAAATTAAAATAAAACTTGTCTTATTCTACATTTTGAGTCCTTTGCCTTTTTACTAGGAGGGGGCTAATAATCATTAATCTTCTGGAGTTGTGATTGCTAATTATGCTGAGTATTTAGCATAGATATTAGTCCATTACATTTTTATGTCATAGCTTGTGTACCTCTTCCATGATTTATGGACATCTCCCTCAGATTCCCCATTCTTTGTTAAATTAAATTCTTTAATGTAAGAAGGCCCTTGCTGATCACCCCAATATTAACTGGCTTCCTGAGGTTGGCTGGACATTTTGGAAGAGCAATGACTTAATGAAGTAGCAAGTATTGAGTGCACGTTATATATCTAGCCCTGTGTTATGCTCTGAGGATACACTCCTTTTGCTATGGACATCCTTAGAGAAGTCTAAGACCCAGACCCTGCCATGATGTACTTTACACATTAGTTATCTAAAGCCCAGTGGGATGAGTTCCTAAAGGGGTATGTGTGTCCAAAAGTCTGAATCACAAGCAACCCTAGTAGCCACAGCAGCCGTGTACCCTTAGGCAAAAAAGGCACCAACTTCCTGAGCTTTCAGAATTCCTTATGTCTATTTCTATGTGTTCAAAGAAAATGAGATCTGAACATATACACATTCTGGAAAATTATTATTAACAGCGAATGCTTTTGTCTTATTAGTTTCCCACATCCTCCCTCTCCATATTGGGAAGAAAACGTTCTCATTGCATTTGACCTCTTTCCCAGTCCCATTCCATCCATGTACAGTCAGACAAACTCTTGTTAGATGGACATTGAGTTTTTAAAATAACAACTTCAAATAGCATAGAAATGAGAACATCTGGTTAAATGGATAAAACTTCCAAATTCCAGATGCCTTACCTACTACAAAGAGGATAAATAACTCTCTCTCCAGATCAGCTTCCTACTTGGGCAGAAACCAACTTTCTCCCTCCAGGGAAGGAGGATTAAGAAAGGTGTTACCTGGTTTGTTTGTGCTTCTCACCTACCCCAAATCAACCTGAACTACTCTACCTTTCCTTGCTCGGATCCCAATCTATACCTGCATCTGGATACAGATCTCAGTCTCCACAGCTTTCTCACTTGTGTGCCATACAAATGATAACTGACAGTTATTACTCAGCTCCATGCTTGGATGGTCCAGAATGATGTCCTAGAAAGTCTGCTTCTCCACTTTCTCTAGTGGCTATTCCTTCTATTTTAGGTTTTAAAAAGCCAGAGGAACCTGGGGGATTCTCTGTTAATACTTGCCCAACCTTGGGTAGGCACTCCAAGTCCATCATGTCTCTATGGAAATATCTCTAGGAGAGGAATGATCACTGCCAAGACAAGGTCTAAAGCTGAAAACATTCTCCTCTTCACTACTTTAAGAGCTATAGAAGAGTCTTCCTTTGATCAAATTCTGATTAAAATGATATCCCTGAGAAATAATTAAAAAAAAAAGTAGAAATGAAGGGGGAAGATCATTTCCATAGCCCTCAAGTAATGTTATGAAGTTAATAACTATCAAAACTATCTGGTACAGCTTAAAAATAGAAAAGTTGAATAGTGGAACAGACTAGATAAGAGTCAGAAACAACTTAACTCAGTAACTGAACATTCAACAAACCAAAGAATATATGTGATAAATATTCATACATAAAACAACTCCTTATTTGAGAACTTTGGGAGACTAGAAAATAGATTGGCAGAATTATATAGAACACTAAAAAATTGCAAACTATTAACTACTAAATGAAAGATTAGTCAAATCAATCATAAGGTCAATGCGGATGGAAATAATTCTGAGGGTTCACTTCATGCTCTGAAAATTGACAATGAAAAAATGTGGAAATAGTCAACTCTGGAGGGATTGACACACCAATACTCTTCCAGTGAAGTCGTGAACCATTCCGAAAAACAATTTGCAGCTCTGGTAAAAACTGACTAAAATGTTCATATTCTACCCAAGCGAATGCTGAAACAAACCAATGTGAACCCACTTTTGAGAGCCAGTTGTTAAATTTCAGTAGGAGCCTTTATCCCTCACAAATTGGCAACTGCTACAAATAGTGGTTTAATTGATTGCTTTGTTGTCTTGAGAATGTGATAGTTTAAATGTTAAGTGTGTAGTACATACATTTCCCTAGTTATTATTAAACCAACATAACCCTCTTTATGCTGCCATTTCTAGGCATGTATTCCAAGGAAATCAAAGAGGGTGATCCAATAAATACCCAAATATTTATTTTGGGGGTAGCAAGAAATGGGAAACAAAGTAGATTGGGGTTTGGCAAAATCAACTGTGACCCATGAATGTGATGAAATATTAGTATGCCTAAGACATAATGAACATGAAGAAATCAGGAAGTAGTATGTGAATGGATGCTGGGTAAAGTAAGCAGATGAAAATAATACATGATAATGTATTATCATTATATAGCAAAATATATGCTCTAATAATGATTAGAATGCCATAAAAGTAAAGGAGCAAAAATGGGAAGCAGAATCATGTGTGATTACAACAATCTGCCTTCTCCTCTTTTAGTTTGAAAGTGTGGTTATAGAGACTTCCACAGACTATCAAATGTGTTTAGTGATACAGACCTGACTTTTTTTTCCTTCTTTTAAAACTTTAGTTCTTGAGGAAGTCTGAATGCAGATCAAAACATATTATTTTTAACTTTCTGTAATTTTTTTCATGTTTTTCCCCCATTGGCTCTGTGTCTTCTTTCACAATGTGACTAATGTGCAATATATTTGAAAATAAATAAGATGTGAAAACCAGAGGTATAAGTTTAAAAAAAGACCAGGAAAATGAAACATATAAAAGAAAGATGACAACTGCTTTGGGGGTTCAATATTTTTGGTGAAGTGATTAATTGGTGAAAGGAGATCGTCATATTTCTTTGCTGCCTTCTATTTTTTTTTTTCAGTAATGAAAAACCCATGGATTTTCAGTCCATAGATCGGGATACAAAATCTGCCTCGGATACTTTGTGTGACTTTAGGCATGTCAGAATATTTTTGAATCTCAACATGCTCATCTGTACAATGAATATACTTATAATATCTACTTACCTCAGAAATGTGCTTTGTAAACTTTAAACTGTGAATTACTCTTGCTATTATTTTTGATTAAAGGACCTGGATTTAAATATTAATTTTATCATTTCCTGCCTCTATAACCTTAGGCAAATTATTTTCCCTCTTTAGGCCTCAGTTTCTTCCTCTGCAAAATGGGATAGTTGTACTAGATGGCCTCTAAAGGCCCTTTTCAGAATTCTTAGGTACAAGATTTTGTATTATCTTCTCACCATTGAATTGTCTCTTCACCTAGACTGTGAGTTGCTGGAGAGCAAGCTCTATTTCTTCAATTAAGTCAAACAAGGTATGGATGCTTGTATTTCCTCCCTTTATATTCTCTTCTCCATCCCTTGTCTTTTGGGATTACCAAATGGATGTTGCCTCAGATGAGCTAAACCCTTGGGAAGACCTTAGCTTAAAATTGCATCCAGTGCCATCACCAGCTGTCTACACCCGTGCTTTGCCAGTGGACTGGCAAATGAGGCTGATAACTTTGCCTAGCCCTAGCTCACTCAAATCCAATTCATTTGGAAGTCAGGATATCACTCTGATATCACTTCTTTGAGAATGAAAGACAAATAACAACATCAACAAACAACACCATGTTAGTCAAACTACCCTCTCCAAAGACTTCCTAATTGCTAAAATCAGTAATCCATCATTACTTCTTTGTCTTAATCTCTCTGAAACATTTCACACAGTTGACTACCCCATTCTTTTATGTACTTTTCTTGGCACAGATCTGTTTACTTCTGTCTCCCCTCAATTTCCCCCCAATTGACAACAAGATCTGTCTTTTCCCCCCTCTTTGTATCTCCAGTGCTCAGCATAATGTCTGGTACACAGTTTGTGCTTAATAAATGTCTATTGACTTAATGACTCACCTGCTTCTCTTGTCTTCCTGGTCTTTTATTCAATTACCAGCAAATGTTTATTATGTGTCAAGTGCTAGGGTAACAAAAATAACAACCAAGATAGCTCTTGCTCTCATGTAGCTTCTTTTCTGTCTGGGGAGAGGGAAGCATGATATTTTTTTTTTTTTTTGGTAGGCAAATACAAAATTTATATAGAATAAATATGACGTGGTGGAGGAGGTGTTCTACCAAGGAAAGATCACAAGAAGCCCTGTAGGCAAGGTGGCCATCAAGATGAGCCTGTATGTATTGGTCAACCTGCCATCTGGGGGGATGGGGAAGGAGGGGAAAAATTAGAACAAAAGATTTGGCAATTGTCAAAGTTGTAAAATTACCTATGCATATATCTGGTAAATAAAAATTATTAAAATTAAAAAAAAAAAAAAAAAAGATGAGCCTGGAAGGGAATTAGGAATTTCAAGGTGCAGAGTTGACACTCAAAAACTGCATTTTACACTGCCACATACATTTGGTGGGTGGTTTTTAAAAATTTTGCCTGTAAATGTAAATATTTGTGGTTTTTTTTTTTTTGTGGAAAGTTCCTAAGTTTATGTTTTTATAACATAAAATGCTGCATAGAAATATGAATGTTATTTTCAAATATATCCATTCCCTTCCTTTCCTTACGTTACCTAATAAGATGTCGCTTCCAATTAAGATTTAAAATAGAAAAAAATTAAGTCAAGCAACATATTGGAATCAGTTTTGTGTGGTACGGAAATGGTGAGGGGGTCACCATTTAATAAAAAAGCTGGAGCGAGCTCTAGAGAAAAGCAAAGTTTATTGTTCATTCTGGGAGAAGGGTGTCCCACTCCTCGAGCAGACAATGGAAGAGAGGAAGCGCCTCGTGTGGGCAGGACAGCACCTTTAATCCCTAACGCAAAACACCCTCTCCCACCACTGACCCTCATCCTCATTGGCTGAGAGTCTTACATTCTAAACTCGAGATCTGCCCATGAAATTGAACTTGACCAATAAGTACATAGTTGCCCATATTTAGCTGAAATAGGGAGGAGATATCATGAGAGGGGAACGCAATTATGCCCTTGACTCGATGTTCACAGTCCTTCAGGCCTACTCAAACTCTGAAGTAGATGAAGCCTTACTTGATTTTCACAACTGTCTTGAAAGATCTCACCTCATCTCATTCAGTTTGACAGCGTGTAATATTCCATACCCATAGACTCCATCCTTTCTAAATGAAAGATTTGCTGTTTTGTAAGAACAACAACAAATTACCCCAAAACTACAGTGAAATTAACTTTAGCAAAATTGTTCTAAATCATTTTCTGTTTATTTTCTTTGCATTGCTTTTCATAATTCTCCCCACATTTTTGTAGTCTTCTGCCATTTTTGAAGCCCCATATTTCATCCATTTATTTATTTATTTAAAAATATAACTAAAACACACACACAAATTGTTCCCCCAGGATCAGATACATAAATCCACTTCAAATGCTACCTCTTCCAGGAAGTCTTTCCTGAGCCTCCGAGTCAGGGACGACCTCTTTATCTTAGATAATATGCCATGATAGCCATTTTCCTTCCCAATCAGAATATTGTGTATCAGGGCCATCTCTGTTTTTCTTTTTTCTCTCAGCCCCCTCTCCCCCTGTTAAATGCTCAAAAGCAAGAACTTTTGTCTTATCCAAACTCTGCTTAGTCTAGGATCCCGTGCACTAATTGATGTCTTTTGAACCAAACTGAATAGGAAACTTAAGGTCTCCGCAGCGTTTAGCGCCCAGCTGCTCGCTAAATATTTGCTGATTGATTGATGGATTGCCTGATGAGCTGCCCGCCAGCTGAGAGTAAGCTAGATGCTGGATTAATTGGATCTGGGGCTTTTAAACCTTTTTTTCCTTTCTTTCTTCGGTGTTAGTCTGGCAAAGTCTTTGGACCCTTCTCAGAAAGTGAAATACACAGGATTGTAAGGGAAACTGGATGCAGTTCTCAGTATATTTTGGAAGCAAGGTCCCATAGCCCCCCTGAATGGGCGGCGGAGAGAGCGGATCTGGGGTGGGGAGGATCCCGAAGGACGGGGACATTTATGAAGGGGCTTCACCTGATGGTCACTAACCCAAGACCCTCAGTTTCCGGAGGAAACCGGAGAAGGAAAATCATCTGTCCAAGATCTCCCCGTCGGGAGGACCGGAGCCGGACAAATTGGACTCAGCCTCTTCGGTTCCCCCTCTCACCTGTCCCGGCTCGGGAGGTGCGGGAGGGCGGCCTGGAGGGAGGGAGACGCGCGCTCGGGCTGGGCGCAGGGTGCAGGTGTGGCCAATCGGGCCGGAGTTGGGGGCCCCGCGGCCCTCCTCCCGGGCCCCAGGCTCGTCTTCTCGGAGCGAGCCCGAGCAGCTGCAATTTCTCCCAGGGGCCTTAAGAGGGGAATGCTGAGCTCCCGCGTCGTCTCTCTGTCGCTTCCTGTCATGTCAGGCAGGAGGAAGTGGGAGGTGGGGCCGGAGCGCTAGCGGCCGCCCCTCCGCTGCAGCGAGCCAGGCCGGCCGGCGGTGGACAGCGACCGGGCCCGGGAGCGCATCCCCACAGGTAGGAGGGGGCGGCCGGGGTTCGGCTCCCCCGTCCCGCGGCCCGGCGCTCCTGGAGAAACCCGGGAGGGGCCCGGGGAGCGGACGCTGTCTTTGTCCTCCGCCCGCCCCCCGCACTGGGCGGCCTCTGCCCACGGACCCGCCCGCCCGACCCGCGGCTCCCAGCTCCCGGGATGCTCCGGGGCCCACTACGTGCTGGGGGCGCGGGCGGCAGCTCGGACCTCCAGCGCGGTCCTTGGGGGCTTGGACGGGAAGTCGGAAGATGCGGCTTCCCCGCTGGGGCCGCCTGGCTGACCTTGGGCCCGGCCCTGCACCTTCCGGGGCCCGATTTCCTCACCTGTCCAAGGAGGGCTCTGGGGTCCTTCCGGGCCTCAACGCCACGATCCTCCTGCAGGAACGGGCCCCGGCAGCAGCCAGGGTCTCGATTTCTGCTATCTCAGACACAGGACACTGCCTCCCCCTCCCCACCCCCTCTCTGGGTCTCTCTCTGACTCTGTCTCTTTGTGTCTGTTTCTGTCTTTCTATCAGTCTGTCTGTCTGTCTGTCTGTCTGTCTTCCATCTTCCATTTTCCACCCACCCCGGCGCCTCCCCAGTACTGATTTCTGCCTCCCGGTTAAGTGACAACATCCCGCGGGGATCGCCTGTGTAACGTCTGCAGCCCCGCCGCACCCTTCACAGGGTCACCCGGGTGAGAGCAGGAGTCCCCGCGCCCCTTTCGGAACATCCATCGGGCAGGTTTGGGGCAAGAACTCGTGGCTTGAGTTTGAGACTTTGGGACTCTGGAGACGAAGGTCCCCGTTTGTGACGCTTTTGAGGCCCAGAGGGGTCGGGACGGTGGCAGGGCTGGCATTTGAACCCAGCATGATGCAGCAAAAATTTAAAATTGCATTAAGGCGGGCGCTTCGTTCCTTCTCCCCTCTGACCACTGGCCCACGCTGCCCTCCCCTTACAAACCGTGTTCCCCGAGGGCAGAGTGCTGAAGCTGACAGAATGGTCGGGCCCCCAGGGGTCCCGAAGCTCACCCTCATAACTGTTCTGGTGCTTTCCTGTGTAGGCTTCCTTTAATTATTGTCATGGTACGAGTCCGCTTTCTTCATTTTCTCTCTCTTAATATAATCTTTTTTTTTTCCCCCTGGAAATTTCATGTTTCTCATTCTTTTTGGTACAGTTCCGCACCTTTGAATTAATTTGGTATAATCTGTTTAGCATATCCTAGTTGTCGCTTCCCCATTTCTCAGATAGTGAAACTGAGGCAGCAGAGTGAAGCTGGAAGGGGATGCAGGTGTTCTGGCCCTTAGCTAGACTGAAGGCACTCTGCTTAGTGCCTAGAACCCGGCACAGAGGCCATTGTGTCACATTCTTGATGTATCTGTTTCCAGACTGGGAATTTTCTGGTTAGTTAATTAAACTTTCTAAGATTAGGTTAAAAAATAAAACAAAACAAACCAACCAAAAAAATCTCTTCTCCCTGACTTCTATGAATCTGAGCTTTGAAGGTTAATTGTAATATTTAATGGCCAACTCTGGGCCAGTCATTTTTCTTTGCAGAACCTCAGTTTTCCTCTCTGTAAAATGGGGACAAGAAGCAGGTCTGAAGGAAGGAGAAAATTCTTATAAATCTTATAGGGCTAATTTGTGATTGCAGGTCCCGCCCACCGGTGCCTCTGAAGATGGTGAGGATCCTAGCCAACGGAGACATCGTACAAGATGATGACCCCCGAGCCAGGGCCAGCACCACCTCCTTTCGGAACATTACATCTCGGCAGGTATGGGACAAGAACTCCTGGGCCCCATCTTAGCTTCTGTTTTGTGTTTGTTTCCTCTCTCTGTCTCTTTGTCTCTGTCTCTCTGTCTCTGTCTCTCTCTCTGTCTCTCTCTCTCTCTGTCTCTCTCTGTTTCTCTCTCTCTGTCTCTCTCTGTCTCTGTCTCTGTCTCTGTCTCTCTCTCTGTCTCTCTCTGTCTCTCTCTCTCTCTGTCTCTCTCTGTCTCTGTCTCTGTCTCTCTGTCTCTCTCTGTCTCTCTCTCTCTGTCTCTCTCTGTTTCTCTCTCTCTGTGTGTCTCTGTGTTTCTGTCTCTCTCTCTCTTTCTCTTTCTTTCTCTTTCTCTCTCCCTCCTTCTCTCCCTCCTCTCTCTGTGTCTCTTCTCTCTCTCTGTCTCTCTCTTTTTCTCTCTCTGTCTCTCTCTTCTCTCTCTCTGTCTCTGTCTGTCTGTCTGTCTGTCTCTCTCTCTCTCTCTGTGTCTCTGTCTCTGTCTCTCTTTCTCTCTCTTTCTCTTTCTCTCTCCCTCCTTCTCTCTCTCCTCTCTCTTTCTGTCTCTCCCCTTTCTTTCTTTTTTTCAAAACATATGTATGAAAATAACTATTTGGACATGTATACATATATTGTATTTAACTTATACTTTAACATATTTAATATGTATAGTCAACCTGCCATCTGGGGGAGGGGGTGGGGGAGAAGGAGGGGAAAAGTTAGAACAATAAGTTTTGCAATTGTCTGTGCTGAAAAATTACCCATGCATATATTTTGTAAATATAAAGCTATAAAAATAATTAAAAATATGCATGGATAATTTTTCAACATTGATGCTTGCAAAATGTTGTGTTCCAAATTCCCTATTCCCTCCCCCTTTCCCTCCCACTTCTCCTAGTTAGCTTCTGGTTAAGTTTCCCTTGGGAATGTTAGAATTTACACCATATATATACCAGAGTTGGAAATGCTTCCCATTTCTAAATTACATATATATTTCTAAATTTTATATATATATTTCTAAATTGTATGTATATATTTCTAAATTTTATATATATATTTCTAAATTGTATGTATATATTTCTAAATTATTTATTTATATATATAATATAGTAGGTGGAAAAATGAACTTGGAATCAAGAAGATCTGGATTGAACTCCCTTTGCCAACACTATCACAGTATGAAATAGGAAATGACTTTTCCTCTCTGGAAAATGAGTATACTGGACACAAGCTTGTTATTAGACTCAAATTTATGTTAAAAACCTTGCGGCTCTTCCAGGGCTATACAATGGGAGCCACTCTTAGTTACTGAGCTCTTTTCCTACAGCACCCTTGGGAGAGAGGTAGTGAGAATGCCATTCCCATTTTACAGATAAGAACACGGGCTCTTAGGGTTGGAGAGACATGGCCAGGAACACTCCACAAGAGACAACCAGACTTTGGATTCAAACCCTTGAGAATTGCCCTCATAACTTATGGTTTCTTGGACTCCCAAATGTGACTGGGGACTCTCTTCCCCATGATATGCTTTCCCTTGAGGTAGCATGGCCCTTGCACAGAGGTCAGGTAGAGACCAGGAAGATCTATGTTTGGGGCCCATTAACCATAGGTCCCTGGACTAATGCAGTGATCTCAGACCCCAAGTTAGAGAAGTCTCCGATCCGCCTCTGTGGGAGCCATTTTGGCAGGAGGAGTTCTCTGGCAGATATTAAAGGTCTGGAATTAGGTTTAAATGAGATTATTTTTTAGATTAAAGCCCAATGAAATCGTAGGGAAGCAGCGGGAGGAGCAGTAACTGTAAAATGATGCGGATGGCCTCCTTTCAGAGGAGGGAGCCATGAAAGAGCCCAGACGGACCATCGCCGGTTACACAAGGCGCACTTGTTTTTCCTGGCTTTGGAAGGGGATCAGATGCGGCTCCTTTTCCTCAGCCTGGACCTGTCTCTTTCCTGTCCGAGACCTTCAGTGAACACCTCCCACGTGCCCAGGCCTGCACTGGTTTCTGTGAGGAAAGATATATATTTCCCCCCCTCCTCCCAGAGATGGTACAGGATGCCAGAAACTTGGATTTCCGCTCCGTTGGGTTGTTTGCTTCCACTTTGTGGACCTCCATCTCCTCATTGAGTTAGGCAGTGTGGTGCAGTGGGAGGTGTCCGGGACTTGGTGCAGACAAACCCAGATTCTCATCCTACCCCAGTTCCTTATTAGCTGCTGGAAAAGTCACTTAATTTCTAGGAAGACAGACCCATCTGTAAAATGGGCATAATATTTGCCCTCCAAGACTCAAATGAGATAATACTGTACAGTGTTATTATCTTTGTTATAATAATAATAATAGCTAACATTTATATAGCACTTTAACATTTGCAAAGTGCTCTACCAGTGGGATCTCTTTTCTTCTTCACATCTGTCCTGGGAGGGAGGCGCTGGTATCATTATCATCAGCATTTTGGGAATGAGGAAGTTGAAGCTGGCAGAGTTTAATTGATTTATCTCCATGACTTGTCCCAGCTGAGCCTTCCATGCCTCTGGGGAGGGAGGGGGAGCTCCTGGGAGAGCCGAGTGCTCATACACAGTGTGGAGTGGGATTCTAACTGGGCTTTCCTGAATTGGGCCAATGCCTTTTCAGGCTTCTGCCCTTCTTGCCTTTGTGGGGTGGCGTTCTGATGGAGATTTGTTTGTCCAAGGACCATTTCTACCCTCCTATTACTTTTAGTGACTGTTTTGTCCTGACTACTGCGTAGCTGTTCTTATTATTATTCACCAAGGTTCCTGTTGGCTCTAAACCTATGATCAGTGGTTTATCTCAAGGAGCTTGTGCTCTGCTTGGGCCTCTGGTCCATGGCCTAGCGGGGCCGAAGGGGGAAGAGGGCATTGCCCGGCCTGGCGTCTGTGGCACTGCCACAGACGGAGCAGTGGTCTTTGTCCATTTGGCTGTTGGATAGATTTTGGTGATAGGAAATGCATCTCGGTCCGGAGGTCCCTCCACCCCCTAGAGAGGCTCCTGGGGCCCGGAGGTCTCTCGGCCCCCCAAAGGGGCTCCTGGGGGGGTCTGAATGTCTCTCGGCCCCCCAAAGAGGTTCCTGAAGGCAGATTCCCTTGAACACCTGTTCCCCATAGTGCCTTTCTTTTGTTGCTCAGGGTGTCTCCTGGGAATTTCCTTACAGTTGGAAGGATCCTCAGGGGCCATTTTACAGATGGAAAGACTAAAACTTATAGAGTCACACACAGCAATCATTTGCCAGGCCGGTATTCAAACCCCAGGTCTTCTCCCATTATATCTGACGTCCTCCCTGTATCTGCTATATATATATTTTTTCTATTCCTCCATAGAACTTTTTCACCAGAGGAGAAGGCCAGCCTCATGGGGGCCCGGCACCAAATATCCATCACCTGGGGCCGAGGCCGGGTGCCCATCGCTCCCCGTTCTCTGACATCAACCAGCAGCTGGTGAACCTGGGCTTCCCGCTGTGGCACCTGGGGGACCAGGTGGTGGAGCCTGTGATGTCCATCCTCCTGCTCTTCTTGGTCATGATGCTGGGAGTTCGGGGGCTGCTGCTGGTGGGCCTTGTCTACATGGTGTCCCAGCTGAGCCTTCGGTGACCCTGGGGAGGGACGGGTCGGGGAGCTCCTGGGAGAGGTGTGTGTGTGTGTGTGTGTGTGTGTGTGTGTGTGTGTGTGTGTGCGCGCGCCTGTGTGTGCACTGCAGTGTATGGATAAATGAATGAGGGGTGACTGGTGAGGGTTGGGCCCTTCCATGAATGGAAAAGGCCCCAAGGAAACGGGTACCCACTGTGTCCCCTCGTGCCCCTTGTGTGTCAGGAGGAGGCCTTGTCCTAAGTGGGGCTGCTGCCCCAGGAGGCTGTCAGCCTCTCAGAACCCATCTCCCTTTTCACCCCTGTAGCTGGAAGACCACATTAGAGAAGACCCCCAAATCCTCTAAGCTCCTCCAATTAGCCTTGACTCGAGCTCCCAGGGATGGAGGCTGGGTCCTCCAGGCCCTTCTTGCCAAACCTTCTCTCTGTCCCCAGGGATTTTCCCTTTTTCCTTCGATCTCCAGCAATTCCAACAGCCCCCAGAGAGTCAGGCTACTGACCAGTGCTAAACCCTGGCTGCGAGACAAGTTCTCCCCAAGCAGACAAAAGTCTTGGAGGTGATTTTTGGCTTGGCAGGTCCCAGGCAGGCGGGCCTTTGGGAAAGGGCTAGAGGGAATGGCTGACCCCTAATGTTGAGCCATAGGACTTATTCTCCTTTAGTCTGAAAGGGAGCCGGATTTTATCCTGGAAACTCTGGCAAGGCTGTGCACAGACAGAATGGGACCTGGATGGGAGTGGGATCATTTCGGGTATTATGAGGAGAGGGAGGTGGCAGATGTGCAAGGAGGGCTCAGTCACTGCCTTGGGACCAAACCTCGCCCTCTTTAAAGGCCTTTTTTCTAAGATATTTTTTGGTGGAGAGAGGACAGGGGCAGGTCTAAAAGAGTTTCAGCTGGGCAGGCTAGGGCCTGGAGACCAGGCAGCTCTGGGAGAGTGTGTGTGAATGGACACAAACCCAACCCTTTCTGGGGGGCAGGTTTCATGGCCGGGAGCTTCTCTGGAGCCTTGTCCTGCAGAGCGTGGCTCTGAGATGGGAAGTCTGGCCCTGCTGGGGTTGGGGCAGACCACGGGGACCCCGGCTACGGGGGGGGATCACTGACGTTCCTGGGATGCTGGCGGGCTCTCTGTCGGAACATGACTCCTTTCTCAAGGCAAGTCTCTGCTGTGTCTTATTTGTGGGCGTGGAGGGGGACATCTTGGTGGGGGCAGACTCCTGATGGGCCTTCTCCCACTAGATGGGGTCTCATCTGGCTCAGACATCGTGTGGGCCGAGGAGTCTTTCAGCTCTCGGCTGCATCCCCAAGTTAGGGGGTAGCCCAAAATGGGAGGGGGCTGGTGCATGAAGTGGTATGGAAGTGGATCGCAGTAAACACAGGTGGAGCTGACCTTGAATTAGAAAACTGGGGCTCTCCCCATCTGATGGGAACAAAGATCCCCAACTTGGGTTTGGTTTGGGAGGAGATAGAGACAGGGAGGGTGGGATTTCCTTTCTTCCACATCTCCCTCAGTCTCCACATGGAGATGGAATCCCTGTGTCCCAGTGGGGATCCTTTAAGGTTGTTTCTCTCTGGGATGGAGTGGATCATTGAGGCTAGACTTCTTCCAGGGTGGGCTTGAGGTGTTAATCCTGCCATAGAAGGCCAGCTTTGGGAGGTTTCTGCTAATCCTTTCACTAATCCCCCTAAGTGGCTACATTTCCAAGTCAGTTTAGATTTGCAGCCTGGCTGCTCTGGGTATCACCCTCCCCTTCCTTCAAGTGAGTCATTAACCTTGATTGACTTGGGGCTGGTAACCCCCGGCTGCCCTACCCCCAACCTCCAGCTTTCAGCTTGCTGATTGGCCTGCCTGTGGAAGAAGGAATGACCTTTCTGAATGGGATAATGGGATCACCACAGCCTGAGCTGGAAATGACCTTAGGAAGACTGTGAATGGAAGCTCTAGTATTGAGTGACTTGCCCACACAGCTAGTGAGCTGAGATTTGAACCCAAATGGGGAGGCTGAGCTGTCCCTCAGCACCCCCCTTCCAGACCCATCACCACCTGGATGTCACCTCTGACCTCCTCCCTCTTCAGTGGGAGGGATGGATCCCGTTTGGTAGCTGGGAAGACAGGTAGCAAGCAGGGAAGTATCCTTCCAAAGGCATAGAGCCCTACCCTTCAATGCTTTGATCAGTGATAGGTGATCATTTTCTTAGCTGTCACAGTGAGGAAACAACCCCAGGTGGAAGGTCAGGCCTGGAAAAACTTTACTTTTAGTTTATTTTATTTTTATTTTAGGAAGAAGAAAATCCATTAACAAGTATTTATTAAACACTTACTATGTGCCAGCTATAGGGAATTCAGTAGCAAAAATAAAACATTCCTTGTTATTCAGTCACGTCAGACTCTTTATGATCCATCTGGGGTTTTCTTGGGAAAAATACTGGAGGGGTTTGCCATTTCCTTCAGGGTTAAGTGACTTGTCCAGGGTCACACAGCTAGTAGGTGTCTAAGGCCATAGTGAAACTCGGGTCACTTTTATTCCAGGCCCGGCATTCTATCCCACTATGCACCTGGAGTCCAAGTACAAGATTAAAGCCAGAAAGGAGCCAGATTGAGAAAGGCTTGAAATGTCAGAGGAATTTATACTTGAGTCCTTGGGGCAACTGAGAGTCACTGAAGTTTCTTGGATAGGGGAGCGATTGGTTAGACTTTTGGAGAGAACTAAAGCCTAAGGGATCCCCAACTCCTCAACTGGCATCACAGCTAAGACCAAAGCCTCCTCCACGGATGTACTGAGCCTAGGGCTCTTTCCACTAGACTTTCCTGTCTTCAATTCTTCACTCAGAATTGATTTTCAGTACACTGGCAGGAAAGAAAGTCCCTATGAAGAGAAGGAAGAAGTTTCCCAAGGGACTGGAGATTCTCTTAAATATAGAGAAGTCCTTGGATTGTCTATTCCCATCTCTCTGTGTATCTGTATTCTTTCCATTTCTCTCAACCCCCATATAAGAAGGATTCCATAGAGCATAGTCTCCCTTGGGAAGAAATATGTATCAGGCCCCTTTCTAGTCTTTCACTTTATTCTTCTTTACATTAAAAAAATAATTTTAATTTGACGTTTCAATACTTTTCCCTCCAGTTGAGCTATAGAGTGCCCAAAGAAGAGTCAAAACTCCCTTACTGAAAAGGAATAGCTTTTAATAATATTTCCTCCTACTTTCCCTCCAAGTCAGTATTATTGATTGAACAGCTCTGATTAATGCCTCTCCAAATTTTTTTCTAAATAATATTTTATTTTTTTCCCCAAAATACATATATAGTTTTCAATATATATTTTTGTAAGACTTTGTGATCCACATTTTTCTTCCTCCCTTCCTTACCTCCACTCTCCCCAAGATAGCAAGCAATCCAATATAAATTAAACGTGTATAATCTTTCAATGAATAGAGCTGATTTTTTGGGGGGAAGTAAGAGGAATGAAATGATGATTTCAGACAAGTCTGGAAAGACTTGTATGAACTGATGTTAAGTAAAGTAAGCAGAACCAAGAGAACATTATACACAGTAACAAGATCATGATATTCTTGACATCAGACTAGGAACTCTTTTGAGAGCGTTACATTTTAGAGTGTTACATTTAGAGTTACATTTGAGAGTGTTACATTCTTAGATTTTAGCTAGTACACATAAGGTATTTAATAAATGCTTGTTATTGATAAGGATAAAAATTACAAGTTATTGGTGGCAACTGGCTGCCTTCTTATGGGAATTTATATTTTAAAAGAGGACTTGGGGAAAAGGCTATGTTTAATTCATTTCTAGGAAAATTTCTAGTGTGACAAAGAGAACGAATTAAGCAAAAACAGTGCATACAGTAACCCATCTGTTGCTATATATATATATACATACACATATACAATAAAGTCCTGGTAGTCTTCCCCATTTTTGCAGTGAACGGGAAGCTGATTTCTCTCGAATAAGAGTGGATTTTATTGAGAAGGTTCTGAGGCACTCAGTGCAATGGTTGTTCTTATTGTCAATAAGGAGGAACCTGGAGGTAATGTAACAGAATGAAAAGAACATGGGGACTGGGTTCAAATCCTGGAATAGTTGATGACCTTAGATAAGCCATCGTCCCAATGGAGCTTCATCTTCTTATTTGTAAGATGAGAGAGTGGGACCAACTGACATCTGAATTTCTAACTCTGGATTTCTCATCACATAGACGGGGTCTCCAGCAAACTAGCCATTGTTTCCATTTCTTCCATTTCTTCATTATGCTCATTCTTACCTTTACACATAGAAGCTTTGTTTTTGAAATCTATTTTATTTTAATTCAAAACGTGACCAAATACAATAAACATTTCCATGTACAGAATAGAAGAGAAAATGCAGATTATATATGAAAATTTTCATTTCCATACAGAATATCTTAATTTAAAATAATTCTTGAATTTTCACTAAGCAGTGTACATAAATTATCGGTTGTACTATTATTTTCATTTTACAAATGAGGAAACTGAGGCAAGTTTAAGTGACACTGTCAGTGAGTTGAGATTTGAACTTGTGTGTCTTCCTGATCCCATGTCCAGTCCCCTTGGTCATCACCCCACCTATCTGCCTTGAAAGAATACTTGAAATTCAACCTGCACTTGAGCATTAAAGCTCAGTTAGCTGAGACCTAAACAGGAATCCTTCTGATGACCTTCTCAACAAGTTATGATCTGGCTTCTCCTTACATTACCTTCAATAACAGGGAACTCATTACCTCACAAGGCAGTCTGATTTCTTTTTGCATAGTTTATGGAAAGCTTTTTTTTTTTTTTTCAATCTTAAGCAGAACATGGCCTGTTTTCAACTTCTAATTTCTCCCAGATCTGCCTTGTAGAGCCCAAAAGGACAAGGCTAATCCCTCTCCCTCATGAAGATTTTTTTCAACTAATTAAATAATTCTAATTATTAAAGGGCATTATCCTACCTAAGGCTTCCCTTCTCCAGGCTAGACATCTCCAAGATCTCTCAAGATTTCAGTCATGATGTGGCTGAGCAAGGAACAAGTTCCAGAAATTAAACAGTAGCTGTGGGTGGCTCTGATCTCCATCCCAGACCAAAAGAAAACTGGAAATTCGGTGCTCCTGGACCTGCAAAGCTTCGTGGTGAGACTCCCAACCCAAAACTCAGAGAACTTGGACCAGGACAGCAATGGCCCCCATCACACCACTTTGGTGACTCCAGCAAGGGCTAGGAAAGTGGTAGGAGGACACACTTCAGGCCAGATATTCCTCCCCCAGCCCAGAAGTCTGCAGGGCTCAACCTGACATAAATCCAAAGCCAAGAAGCAGGCTTGAACCATGAGCAAAAGCAAAAAGAACCTGACCAGAAGGAGCTTTATGGCAACAGGGGGCTGAAGTCCCCTGCTAGTGCAGGGGAAATGTACAGGGCTCCCACAGGGATGCAAGTCTCAGAGGCGGAAGAGTGACAGAGCTGAGTGACAGACACAGGCTGGCAGGCACCTTCAGCACCTCCTTCCCTCCTCCCTCATCATTTGATAGATGAGAAGAAGGGCCCAGAGTGGAGACCCCAGTCTAACTTCAGGCTACCTAAGGCCAGGGACTGGAACCCAGCCTCCCAAAGCATCCTCTGCAGGCTTCAAAGTCTGAGGCTCCCATTCCCCAGGAGAAATTATAGTTCCAGCCTGAATACCGGTGACTTAGCCCATTTCCCCTTTGGATCTCTTTGTTTATGCTTCTTTCTCATGTGCCAGGAGAAGCAAGATTGGGCTTATCAGAGGCCCTAAAGGGCCCAAACCAGTCATCTGAGGCGTTTGTAAAACTTTTGTTGAGTATTTACCATTGGCCACAGTGGGTACAGTGTCAGAGTCAGGAGCCAATATTCACCAATTATTATTTATTTATTATGAGTATCCAACAACTCAGATTTTAACCAGTCAGGACAAGACAATTCATCTCTTTTAGCCTCTCTTTCCTTATCTGTAAAATGGGGATAATACCAGTACTCCCGACATTACAATTGCTTTCTGACGGTTTGGGCCGCAGTACTCGGTGCATTTATTATTCTCCCGTTCTCCTTTCTCCCCCCTGTAGCAGTTCTTCCAGGTTCTTTCTCGAGCTCCCTGGACTCCTCCCCTCCGCTGGCGTTCCAGCTCATTTCTGGAGCCCCGTCTGTCCAGGCCGCCTTCCTCAGTGGGCACCCCTCGGTCCTGGCCGGGATCAGAAGCTCTGGGACCCTCCCTCGCCACACCCCAGAGGTGGCCGTGGCTCCCCCCAGCGAGGACCGCGGGCCCACAGAACATTGTGGCCACAGCAGCTGCCCACTGCGGAGGCCTGAATAGCTTCACAGCTCACCGCAGAGACGGCTGAATTCCATTCAGGCTGAATGGGGGCCCGCCTCCCCCCTCCCCGCTCCCCTCCTCCCCCCAGATGACATTTTCATTGCAGACTAACAAGGGGAGAAATCCAATTACATCACAAAGGGGCCTCCCTAATAGACCATTCAGCGTGTGTGTGCCCGCGGGGGCCCCTGCAGAAAGGGGTTGTACAGGGAAGCCCCGGAGCCCATCTATCAGCCGGACAAAACCCGGGGGAGCTCCGCTCGCCCTCCCTTTGTGCGCCCGGAGCCAAAAGAGCAGCCTCGGGTTCAAGACACAGAGGGAGAGCCCGCAAGGGCCTGGGAGGGGCCTGTGTGTGTGTGTTCACCGGGGTATTCGTGTGTGCGTGGGGGGGAGGGGGTCTTTGACCTGCTGCTCTGCTGAGGGGGAGAAAACGTTTGCCTCCTACCTCCAGACTTTGCAATGAGTAAAAGGAGGTGAAGGAGGTCAGGGGGTATGGGGAAAGAGCACCGGCTCTGGGATCAAGGTGGGGGGGGGGGGGAGGCCGTCTCCTAATGCATTGCCCGTATGACTTGGGAAAGGGTCACTTTTTTCTCTGACTCAGCTTCCTCATCTGTAAAATTAAATGCTACTTGTATTATATAGTAATACTATAATAATACTGATGGTACTTACCTCACTGGGTTGTTGTGGGGTAGATGAGCTTATCTAAAGAATGTTGTAAACCTTTAAGAGTATTGTTTTTCCTCTCACCACCATTACTACTACAAGTACTACTTCTTTCTGCCTCAAGCTCCTCATCTGCAAAATTAAATGCTACTTCTATTATATAGTAATACTATGATATTAATAATATACTAGTAATACTTGTACTAATTAGAAATACTACTACTTACCTCACTGGGCTGTTGTAGGGTAAATGAGCTTCCATAAAGAACGTTGTAAACCTTAAAGAGCATTGTTTTTCCTCTCACTCTCGCTACTACTGCTATTGCTGCTGCTGCTGCTGCTTTCACTCTCCACTTTCACTCTCTACCCCCATGACCCTACTTGTAGCCTCATCAAACCTTTAGATCTAGAATGGAGAGGACCATTAACCCCGCTCTCGTGGCCTGCTGCCTGGGGAGAAATCTGGGAGGTCTCTTCAGTTCACCTCCTTCAGCCTGGGATTTTTAAGCCCATTTTAAAAAACCTGCCCAGGGTGGCCCCTTCTCAAGATCATATTTCTAAAGCATTTTAAATACATCTGATGCTCACAACAAGCCTGGAACGTTGGTGTTATTATACAGATGAGGAAACTGAGTCTCAGAAATGCCAATCGGCATGAATTTACTAATGCTTCCCATATGCCAGGTACAATGCTAAGTACTGAGGAGACAAACCTTGCTCTACATTCTACTGGGCAGGAGATAATGAATGTCATAGAAAAGGCCATGTTTTCACAGAGCTACAAAGTACCTGAGACAGGATTTGAATCCAGGTTTTCCTGAGTCAAAAAAATTCAGCCTTCTATTCATTGAATCATACTATCTCTCTTCCCTGGGACAGGCCCAGAGAGGTTAAGGATTCCTTGGTAATAAAAGTCTCCTTTCAAAAAGTCTCTCTTTTTCCCTTCTGAACTCAACGATTTCTCTTTACTTCTTCCTTTCTGTCATTTCCTTCTCCCTTTCTCATTTCCAAACTGTCCTCTTTCATCCTCTCTGTTCACTTCCTCCTTCCCCTTCTTTCTACCCTAATATCTTCTTTTAACAGGAGCTTCTCTTTTTCACCCCCTGTCATTTTCTCCTCTTTCTTTCTTTTTCTTCCTCTTTTGTCCCCCTTTTCCTTTTTTCTTTCATTTTTCTCATTCCTCAAGTGGCTCCAATAGGTTGGTTTGAAGTCTAACCTAGACCTTCTATGAGATATAGCCTTGAGGAGGAGAGGAGGAGGAGGAGGAGGAAAAGGAGGAGGAGGAGGAGGAGGAGGAGAAGGAGGAGGAAGAAGAAAGAAGAAAGAGGAAGAAGAAGAAAGAAGAGGAAAAAGAAGAGGAAGAAGGAAAAGAAGAAAAAGAAGCCAGAGAGATATAGAGAAGAAGAGTTTGTTCTAGTTTCTGCCCTACTTCTTTCCCTCTATTTGCTGCATAATTCTCTCCCTTCAGGGAAAGAATGGGATGTGAAAGTTTCCTTGGGCTGGGATTCAGGAAAACTAGTTTCAGGTCCTGAATTTCCTACTAACTTAGAATACAATTCTGGGGAATTTACTTTCCCTCCCTGAGACTCAGTTCCCTCTGGAAAATCAGAGAAGTTGTCTTCGATGAGTTAAAGCTCCTTCCAGCTCTGATCTTTTAAGGTCCCTCCCTGCTTTGATCTAGGTACTAGGTTCCTGTCACCTCTGACATGCTCTATTCTAAAGTCCTTCCCAGTTCTGATCCTCTATGTGCTGTGAATTGTCCCAGGAGGAAGAACATCCCAGTGGTAGATAATGGTCAGCAGATAAAGGACTAACGTTCTGCTTGAGAGAGGCAGAAGGCTCAGAAGGGGAGATGTGGTCATTTCCCACGCTGGATTACCATGTTTAGATCTAGGTACCACAGTTTAGGAAAGACCTAAGCTGGAGAGAGTCCTGAAGAGAGGGTGAAATATTTTTGGGCAGATCGGGGAAGACCCTGAAGATGTGTGTCCTGGAGAAGGGAAGGGTCCCGGGGGCCATGAGAACCGTCTCAGACCTTTGAAGGGTCCTTAGGACCCACATCTACATGGGACAGAAATTCCCTTCTCTGACACATGGGTAGTTCTCTGTAGCTTGGTGGTTTGTTCTTTGTTCAAAGGACACTCCTGCGTCTGACTGTGGCTGGTCAGACCAATGGGAGCTCTGAACGCTCCCGAGCGTTTGGGGTGGATTCTCTCACTTTCCTTTGAGCTACTTCAATTCTGCCTTGCCCATAGAGCGCAGCCCCTTCCCCGATGAGGGCACGCCGTGCTGTGCCGGTGTCTCCCATGTCAAATATCAGTTCTAAAGTTCTTGAGGGCGTCCTCATAGGGCTTTCTCTGACTACCGCAGAGCGCTTTTAGAGAGCTCTTGAGGGCCTTGAGGGTCATGCTTATGACCCCACAGCCAGAGCAGGACTAGAACCCAGGACCTCTTGAGCTGAAGCCAGATTTGATCCGCTCACTTTCCAAGTGCTGCTCTTGATTAGTGTTCAGCCATTTTCCAGCTGGACCCTACTTGTTGTGACCCCATTTGGATCTTTCTTGCCAAAGATACTGGATGGTTGCCCTTTCCTGCTCCAGTAAATCTTATTTAGAGCAATCTGAAAAGCAAGCCAGCCTGTCTCAGGAAGTAGTGGCCTTTGGAAAATAACAACTTTTTTTTTCTTTTGAAAAACACCTGATTTTCTCCATCTTGTAGAAGGTCTGCAAAGCCAGACGCTCTTTTCGGGGACGTCACTAGAGGGATTATTGTGCAGGCCTGAGATAAACTAGAATTCAGAGGCTGCGCTGTGGATTTGGTCCTTGGAGGAAGGAGGGACACAACGCTCCCATTTCCTGGGACGAGAGGGTTTAGAAAGAGAAGGGTCTGCAGAGATCTGAGGGAAGGGAGCCTGGAGAAAGAAAATGATCTGCCCCAAATTACACACCGGGAAGGGGCTGTTCTAGATTTGAGCCCAGATGCTTTGGCCACTGTGGACTCAATGGGCCAACTTATAACAGGGCGCAGAGTGAGGGGGCTGAGCGCTGGACGTTCTGAGGCGAAGCCCGGAGGACGGACCCACATTTCATCCCGGTTTTCACCTGGACGTTGAGAACGGTAAATGGGAACGTTGCCTCATGGCGCCACCTGGTGGCTCCTCTCAGTCGGTGCATGCTCTGGACCACTTTGGCTTTGGAAGTTACTTTGTTCTCATCCAGCGCTCTCTTCCAGAGCATCCTCCCTCTGCCTCCAGAGCGGAAGGAGGAGCGCAGGATGCGTCCGCTTGGGAAGGAAGCTAGGCTCGTGGTACTTTAACGTGGAGAGTGAGACTCACAAAGGTGCTGCTTCTGTCGGCGGTGAGAACGTCCCCAAACTTCACTCCAAGTCCTTTTATTCATCCAAGCTTCTCTTACCCGTGGGCGGACGGATGAGTAAAGAACCACGGCGGCACACTTATTGCTTCATGGAGTGGGCAATGGGGAGAGGGGGGCAGTGAGAAATTCAACATTTTTGCAAATAATTAAAATTGTCTTTATGCGGAACTGGAGAAAACGAAAATACTACTTATGAGGGAACAGAAGAAGGGGACTGACGTTTTACTCTATACCAGGGTGGATAAAACAGGCATTTTAGCTTCTATACTTGGATTCCTCAAATTAGTGAATGGTTTATTTTGAGCATATTTCTTTTATTCGGACTTTGATTATGTTTTCACTAGTCATTTAATATTCTTTGGGCAGGTTTTTTTTTTTTTTTTTTTTTTTTTTTTTTTTTTTACAGAGACAATTGGGGTTAAGTGACTTGCCCAGGGTCACACAGCCAGGAAGTGTTAAGAGTCGGAGGCTGAGTTAGAACTGGCAGCTTTAAAATGTTACAGGTTAAAACTTCGCTAAGAATTTTGAGAATTTTGAGTGATGACTAAAAGTCTGCCCTGGAGTGTGACCAAAAAAAGAGAAGAAAACAGCCCTAAAGTGGTGGCCCCTGCCCCTACCCTCACCCCTTTCCTTCCTTGGTCCTGAAAATCCCTACTGGGAGTGCAGAGCCCCTGAGGGAAGGGAACAGAATAGGGAAAGCCCTGGGAGGAGGAGGAGAAGCCGCAGCCAGAGCCTGGAGACCATCTGCCTTCACACTAGCTGCTCCCCAGGCCTGAAATGCTCAAAGAATCCCTCACTTGTTTCCAGATGCAGCTGAAACTCCCACTTTGGCTGCAAAATGCCTCTTCTGATCCCCTCTATTTCCCTGGTAAACAACCTTGTATTTAATTATCAATATTTGTCTTGTGTAATCTCCACTTGTCCATATTGTCTTCTCTGTTAGAACGTAAGCTCCTTGAGGGCGGAGACTGTTTTATCTTGTTTTGTTTTGTCCACGTCACTTAGCTTGTTCCTGGCATAAAGCAGGCACTTACATTCTTGTCTTCTGCTTGAGCGGGTGCTATATAACAAAGGGGAGACAAATAAGACATTTGTCTCAAGCGCACAAGTTTGGGGACCCAGAAAAATATATAAATTATCCATTTCCTTTCCTGAGCAACCTGGTCATTAGATTATGATGGAGGTATATTTTAATATTATTGCCTAAGTTTCAAAGTTAGTGATAGAGTTACTTAGCACTGTGCTAGGGTTCACAGGAGAAACCAAAGAAATATGAATTAATCACTGTTTTCTGGCAATCTAAACAAATATCCATGAGAGAACAGGTTCCACAGCCCTATAAAAGCATTTTAATAGAGACGTTCTAGAGGTGATGTTTTTGCCTTAAAGGAATAATGGGAACCTCCGTCTAGGGAAGAGGGGAAATTAAGTATGGGAAAACATTGTGGGGATAGAATATGAGAAAGATGACTAGAAATTCCAGATTAAAAACTCAGCAATCCCGTCTCCTGATGGTGACCTAGTGAGATTTCTGTCCCTTCTATTTGTACCAAATGATGCTCTAAAAAAGTTTTGATACTCTTAAAAATCAATATCACTTTTTTGTTTAAAAAGTAAATATATATTTTAGCATTCGTTTTTAAGATTAGAATTCTGAATTCTCTCCCCTTTCATTTTTTCCCACCTATTGAGAAGGCAAGAAATGTGATGTCAATTATAGATGTGAAATCATACAAAACATACTTCCATATTTACCATATTGCAAAGAAAGCAAGAAAAATAAAGTGAGAAAACTATGCTACAATCTCCATTTAGACTTCATCCATTCTCTCTCTCTCTCTGGATAGCATTTTTCATCATAAGTCTTTCAGCACGATATTGATTGATTATATTGATGAGAATAGCCAACTCATTCACAGTTGGTTCTTGTACAATTCTGCTGTTACTGTGTACAATGTTCTCTTGGTTCTCTTCACTCTGCATCCATTCCTATAAGTTTTCCAGGTTTTTCTGAAAGCATCCTGTTCATCATTTCTTATAGCAGAATAGTAATTCATCACAATCATATACCACAACTTTGCCACCCCAAAAAGACTTACTTTACGTAATTTTGAAATATAGGTCTCAGCATTTTTGAGAGCCTAAGACCCTAGCATGGTGGGAAGGGAAAAAGAATTCGTTAGATGAGAACCAAGACTAAAAAGAGGAAAAATCCTCTATATTGTGGAGGTCATTTGGCTGATACAAGTCACAGGATTGTAGGGTCTCTTGATTTCCTTCTGAAAGTTGGGAACTCTGTCGCTCTGGAGTCAGTCAGCTGCCAAGGTCCAGGCCAATGGAGTCAGTCAGCTGCCAAGGTCCAGGCCAATGGAGTCAGTCAGCTGCCAAGGTCCAGGCCAATGGAGTCAGTCAGCTGCCAAGGTCCAGGCCAATGGAGTCAGTCAGCTGCCAAAGTCCAGGCCAATGGAGTCAGTCAGCTGCCAAGGTCCAGGCCAATGGAGTCAGTCAGCTGCCAAGGTCCAGGCCAACGATTTAAACATACCAGTCCAGTTTCAGCATCTCAGAGCTCCGGCTCTTATTCTCACAGCAGGAATCATTAAGTGAGAATCCTTGGACTGTGTCCTGCCATCCCAATGAAAGGATGGCTAGATTTCAGGGGGTTTGCTAATTTGATTGGGAAAAAATTCCATCTTTTTTCAGTGTAATTGGTTTCCTTTATGAAAATAACATCCTTCACATAGAGAGACACCATATGAGAAAGCTAAAGGGGCCCATACATACACATCAGATCTCCATTACATTTGTAATCCTATGTATTTTATTTTAGACATTTAGAAATAGTTATCAATTTTACCAGACTACCAAAGGGGACTCCAAAAAGGTTAGGAACTTGTGCCATATAAAGGCTCTTGGTCCCAGTTACTCTTGCCTTGTTTGTCTTATTGTTTACTTTCTTTGGTCCTTGCCTGGAAATGGCCTGAAGTCTCCTGGTTATTTCTTGGCCCAAGAGTCTTCAAAATAAGGGGTTTGACTTCTTTCTGCCAGTGCTATTGCTTTTCCTAGCCAACACTTTCCTCTTTTCCTCCTCTTCTTGTCTTTGCACCCTCCAGACCACAAGAGGCATATTCTGGATCCAGGAAACATGCCGTGAAAAAACAGTAGATTTGGTCACTCACTATTCTGAGCCCATGGCTTTATAGAGATGTTCTGGCAGTACGGTTAAGGCTTACCCAGGGTCACTAGATCTTCCTAACTTTGAAACCTGCCCACTCTCTCCTATCATGATTTCTCTTTTACAAAGATGAATCAAAGGATTAGAATTAGTAGGAACCTTAGAATGCAGGGACCCCAAATTCCCAGCTCCAGACTGACTGCCTCCCAAGACCTTCATGTTCTCCCTCTTCACCTCTGTCTCTTGGAGTCCCTACTAGGATTCACTTCAAGTGCTTTCTTCTGCATGAGATCTTTCTCTGCTTCCATTCCTTGTCCCCAACTTGACTTCTAGTGATGGAGTTCTTACCTTTATGGTATTATGGACCCCTTGGCAGCCTAGGGAAGCCATTCTCTCCTGAGAATGATATTTTAAATGCACAAAAGAAAACACAAAGGATCAATCAGTCAATATTTGTTAAGATTCCACTCTCTTCCAGTCACTGTGCTAAGCAGTGCAGATAGAAAAAGAGGCAACAATAGTACCTGCCCCCAAGAAGCTTACACTCTAATAGGAGAGACAACATGGAAACAAATCTATACAAAGTGAGTTACCTAGGGGAGGGGGTGGGGGAAGGAAGGGAAATTTTGGAGCATAAAGTTTTGCAAGGGTAAAGGTTGAAAAATTAACCGTGCATGTCTTTTGAAAAAAAAATGCAAAGTGAATTATATAAGGAAATAGTAAAGACAAAAGAGGGAAGGCGCTAGAATTAAAAGGGGTTGGAGGAAGGTTTCCTGAAGGAGGTGGGGTTTTAATGGAGACCTAAAGGAAGCCCAAATGACCAATAGTTAGAACTGAGGTGGAAAAGCATCCCTGGGACAGTCAGGGGATGAGCCTGAAGTGCAGAGATGGACCTTCTTGTTCACGCAATAGCCAGGAGACCGGTGTCATCGGACTGGAGAGTAAGTGGAGACTGAGCTATAAGCAGACTAGAAAGGTAGGAAGGGCCCGAGTGGTGAAAGGTTCGGACATTCTGTATGTGCGTCTGGTGGAGACGGGGAGCTGCTGGAACTTACTGACGTGAACAGACCTGCCCTTTAGCAAAATCCCATCAGTGGCTGAAGAGAGTGGGGAGAGACAGAGCTGCTATCATAATAGTCCTGGTGTGAAGGGAGTGGTGGCAAGATGGGAAAAAGGAAGGGAAATATTGAAACTAAAGAATCAAAATATATTTTATTTATTTATTTTTATTAAAAATTTTTATTTATTTATTTATTATTAATTTTTATAATTATAACATTTTCTTTGACAGTACATATTCATAGGTAATTTTTTTTTTTACAACATTATCCCTTGTACTCCCTTCTGTCCCGAGTTTTTCCCCTCCTTCCCTCCACCCCCTCCCCTAGATGGCAGGCATTCCCATACATATTAAATATCTTATAGTATATCCTAGGTACAATATATATGTGCAGAACCGAATTTTGTTGTTGTTGTTGTTGTTATTGTTGCAAAGGAAAAATTGGATTCAGAAGGTAAAAATAATCTGGGAAGAAAAAAAATAATAATGCTCACAGTTGAATCAAAATATTTTAAAACACAGATTCATGAACCCCAGGGACCTATGTGACCTAGTGCTTTTCGTTACCTCTGATCTGCTTTTTATAATTTTCCTACACATATTTGTGTGTCTATCTACTCTACATTGGAATGATAGACTCACTCCCTGAGGAAAGACAGTGTTTTCTTTTTCTCTTTGTATTTGCAGTGCTCAGCACGGTGCCTGGCACACAGTAGGTGATTAATAAATGCCTTCTTGATTCAGTTCAATCTCCTAATTTTACAGATGGGGAAACTGAGCCCCAAAGCGTTTGAGTAAATCTCCCATGGTTCCAGGAAGCCAAGGGCAGAGGCAGGAAAAGCCAAATTGGAATTCGACCAGAACAATAGGTCCCTGCCAAAGTTTACCGCCCTCTGCCCAGTCCTACAGAGGGACCCCAACAGCTGTGACCTTCCTGGACTATGAGTTTCCAGCCTTGGCCAGCAGGTGGTGCCAGACCCTAGCAGCTGGACACTGCCGGCAGAGGCGGCTGAGGGAGATGGGTCTGGGAATCATTAGGGGCACTGCAGGAGCCTGGGCCCCCTCCACCTTGGGCTTGGGGGGGTGGAGCTCTGCACAGGGCTCCATCTGGCGCGACCCCCCCTGCATCGCTTCCCGGGTCAGCTGGTCTCCAGCAATAACTACTGACAGCATTCATGGAGCCGGCATGGAGCCTCCGCTCCGGTGGGCCACTGGCCCGGGCTTCTCGTGGCCTCCCCAAGCATCCTGAGCACGTTTCCATTCTTGCCACGTCTGGTTTTGCCCCAAGCCTCCTACACTGGGACAGACCTGGAGAGCTTGAGGAAGCCAGGCTAATGGCCCCTCCCGCTGGCCTCCGTCTTTCTCCCCTGGGCATCTGCCATCCCATCGCTTGCTCCCATGTCTCTGTCTCTCCTCCGCCATCGTCTGTGATTGTCCCTAATCTTTCCCCCTTCTCTTTCTCTCTCCTATTCCTTTCTCTCTTTTGGCTTTTTCTCTCCCCTCATTCCCACCTCAAACTCCAATCTGTCACTTTTCCCTTTTCTTCTCTGCCATCTAGCCTCCTCTTCCTCTGCCTTCATCTCCCCCCTCTCCTTCCTGTCTTCTTGCTTTCCCCTTTTCCCTTAGCTCCATAGTAGACGCTCGTCTTTCCCTTTTCCTTCCTCATTCTCTTCTCTACCATTTGCCCTCCCTTTCCCCTTCTCTTCACTTTCCCCTTCATCTTTGTCCCTGTACATCTTTTCCTCACTCTTCGTTTTTCTCTATCCCTCTCCTTTCCCCCTTTCCCCATTGCAATCTCTTCCCTTTTCTATTTCTTCTCCATTTCTCCTCTCAGCTTTCTCTCTTTTTCCTCTCTGTCTTCCTCCTTTTCTCCCCATATTTTTCTCTTTCTTTCTCCTCCATCTCTTTCCTTGCTTTTCTCTCTCCCTCCCCTTCTCTTCCATTCTTTGTCTTCGCTTTCTCTTCTCCCCCAGCCATAGCAGCCACTGTTGTACCCTTCAGTCCTGGACCTCCCCCTACCACCTCAGCTGCTACAGCAAATAGGGACAATTCCCTATGGGCTCCTAGGATGAGGTTTCCATGGCAATGGTGCATCTCTTGGCCCCGTGGTGTTTTCTAGCACTAGGCAGGTTGCCTTGGCGACTCTCACCTCATTGAAAGTGATTTGTGGGGCTGCTCCCCCACTCCCCCTCCTCCCTCATCTTTCCTCTTTCCAGAAATTCCTTCTAGCACAAATGGTGCTTCCATACCCTAGTCAGGCCTGGAAACTGCCCCTCTGCCTCCACTGGGGGACTCCTAGACAGGGTCACTAAGGATGGGAAAGCATTTTATTTACATAATGTCCCCTTGGTAACTTTTTCTCTTTTACTTTATGGACAGAGGGACAAGTTCTGAATCGGCATGGCTGAGGGTCTGTCACAGCAGAGCATAAAAATACAGGCTGAGATCCCAGCCCATGGCCTCCTCTCAACCCCCCTTCCTCACCCACTCCCCCATCCATGGGGCACATTTAGATTTTGGCCTCCTGCCTTAGTGCACAATCGTGGAATTATAGGGGCTCTCTCAGAGCTTCTCTACCCCAATCCCTTTATTTTACAGGTGAAAAGTCTGACATCCAACAAGGTCAAGTGACATATTCAAAGCATTGGACATGCTCTGGTTTCAGAGACTGCTTCCTATGAAAACCCCCAGATGACATGTGACTTACTTTCTCCCCCCTCCCCCAATACAATTTTTCAAGGGATTACCCAGAGTCCAGGTTTCTCCAGAATTAATGTTTGGAATCCATGAGAGAGAAAGGATTTGGGAAAAGGAAGAATGAGGGAGACAGAGAAGAAGATGGGGATCCAACGTGATCTCAAAACCTAAAGGGACCTCCCTTCCAATCCATCAAATAAGCAGCACTTCAGCACCTACTATGTGCCAGGCTCTATCTGCTAAAGTCTGAGACAAAGAGGGGAAGACTCTCTGCTCACAGGGAATGTGAAGGAGGAGGACATGTTAGCTATAAGCCGACACAAATAAACATATGGTTGTTTGGAAGGGAGGGGATCCAGAAAGCTTCGTGTTGAAGGTGGTGGCTGAGCATCAGCTTAAAGGAAGAGAGGGATTCTCTGAAGTGCATTTGAGATGGGCAAGGGGGATGAGCCAGGGCAAAGGTAAGACATGGGGCACCGTGTGTGAGTGACAGAGAAGAGACCAATCTGGACTGATCCCAGAGAGCTCCACAGAAAGGAAGAAATGTCCAGCAAGGTTGGGAAGCTAGGCTGGGACCAGGTGGGGAAGGGCTCCGAGAGCCAACAGCAGAGTTCTTGTTTTGTCTTCGAGGTAGGAGGGAGCAAGTAGAGTTTTCTGAGGAGGGGAGAGACATGGTCAGCCGCTTTGTCAGCTCCTAGAGCATGGCTGACACCTCAGGTATTCTAGCAGTTCTTTCCTTGGCTTTTGGAGGAGAGTGCTGGCTCTGGCACTGAGGGAGGTGGGCCAGAATCTGGACTTTGCCACAAAAGAGCTGGGACCTCTTTCTGGGTCTTGGTTTCCTTCTCTGCAAAATAGGGGTTTGTGGGGAGGGGAGGAGTGGGCTTAACAGCTCTTGGTCAAGTGATGCTGTTGTAGTACACAGGGGGCTTTCTCAGCATGTCCCTTGCTTTCAGCATCCCATGGACACTTATTGTCCTCCAGACCTCCCCCCATCCAGTGAATTTCTCTCCCTGTGTGCCCCACATTTTGCTGGAGAGAGAATGTGGTAGACTTTTTAAAATTAGAAAAACACCACACTCAATCTTAAGGGATGCCCACTCCCCCACCCAAGTTGAAAGCTAGTATAATAATTAATAAAAGCAGGGAATTAATGAAAGATTTGTGTTCCTCTTTTCCTCTTCATAATGGATCAATCCCAAAGATGAGGGGGGTCTTCCAGGATCAGAGTGTGTTTATGAGAATGGCAACATGTGTTCTACTGAAGATGTGGGTGGTAGAGGAGGGCCCTGGAGAGGGAAGAGACAGCGGGGGGTTGGGAGATAGAAGAAGCAGAGAGGGCCTCTATGTAAAAGCTGAGGAAGAAAAGTCAAGATAAAAATCACTGGGGTGGGGGGGAGGAGAAGAGAAGTAGGGTGCTCCCTTAGAAGCTACCTCCGTTGACTTTCACTTCTAGTTAGGTCCCTAGGAGCCACCTACCTCTGGCACTCTTTGGATCTGCACTTTTCAAGCTGTTTCTCAATGGGAACACAAGGTTTTGCAAGGGCTAAGGTTAAAGAATTGTCCACGCATATGTTTCAAAAATAAAAAGCTTTAATAAAAAAACCCTAAATATTGAAAATGTCTTTATATGTCACTGGAAAAATAAAATATTATTGAATAACAAAAAAATGTTCCTCAAGAGCCCACTCTGATGCACCCACCTTTACCAGTCAGCCAGTAGGCGTAATTAGCTCAAAGGGCTTGATAAGAATGATCACTATAGCACATTCCCCCCCTCAACCAAAGGCAGGCTTTCCCACAATTCTGCACAGTGCCGGTGGGAAGATGGGCACACCCTCCAAGGTACATAAGTAGGGAATGCATAAGGCAAAAGCAATTTAGACCTCTGGTACTGTATGACCCCATCATCTTTCTCAAATGATAATAATAATTATGATGATGCTGATGACTATGACAGCTATTATTTATAAAGCTCTTACAATGTGCCAGGCGCAGTGCTAAATCCTTCCCAATCATTAACTTATTTGATTCTCAACAGCCCCGGGAGGCAGGTTTTATTTTAATCCCCATTTTATAGATGACTTGCCCAGGGACACACAGCCAGTACGCTAAGCTCAGCACTCTCTCCTACCTGTCTTTTTCGAAGGTGATCTCATGCTGCTTCCTCCAGGACGTAGCATCTTCTGGGCAGGTGGTTCAGCTGAGCCCACTTCTCTTTGAAGATCCACTCCCGACGTCTGGCACTGACTCCGTCTGGGATCCACAGTTGGAGTCCTCGACTGCCAAGGTTTACACTCCATGGAGCCACCTGCACAGACCCTCTCAATCATCTGGGCCTCGTACGTGCTGGGTATGATGTCTCTCTCTGGACCAGATGTTTTCTGCAGAGGGCTGGAGATGCAGTGGGAGGAAGAAGTGGTCTTCCCGACCTCCTGGGAGAAACTCAGCGAAGAGGGACTGTCTCTCAGAGCTGGGCTCTTCCTGCATGCTGCCTTTTCACTTAGCTGGCAGAGAAATGACTCCCACCCCTCCTGGCCTTCAGAGCCATCCAGTTGGCTTGTTCAAGGCCACCTGGGACTGAATCAATCTTTGATCAAGCTGCCCTCCAACTGTGGCGGGGAAAACTTTCCATTCCATAATGGGGTAACAAGACATAAACAACTATTTGCATTTAATTTAATTGCGCCTGATTGTCTCTCTTGACTTTGGCCATTTTCTCAATCATCCTGAGGACAGAAATGGCCAGGAGTGACCTGATAACTGCCTTCTCCACTCCACCAAAGGAATAAGAGTTAGAGCCCAAGGGGCCTTAGCATTTACTTCAAGTTTCTTACTTTGTAGAAACATAAAGCTAAGTTCTCTTCTGACCACTTCTCAGATGGTTGATACCTGGTGGCGTGAGCTCTAGGCCTCTAACGTGGGGCAAAGAGATTTCTAGGGAGCAGGAGTCCCGTGCCTCCTTTGAGTGATGGAATTAAGGAGGAAATAGGCAGTCATTTTGTTGTGCTTTGTGGGAACAGGAAAGCCCTCTCCCCTCTAAACAATCTTCTCCATTTAGACTCTACCATGTCTGAAAATTCTACAGTTAAACACGGATAGTCACCTGGACTTATAGTTGGAAGGAAGCTTCCAAGTTTCAGGATCAAATATTTGGAGAGACCTTAGAGGTCAATATATTCAACCAGCTCATTATACAGAGGAGGAAACTGCCCCAGATCCTCTGTCTCAAAATTCAGGGCTTTGACCGCCACAAAACTACAGCTACAACACCCTGGTCTCCTTCTGGTTATGTCTCAGATGGGTGATAGAGGTCTAATCGTGGGTCGTTTTCTTGTAGGACATGGGGGGCAATCGGTTCTTCAGAAAACCCTTAGAGAGTTATCTGGACAGAGTTCAAAGGGAAGATGGATACTTGTAGAAGGTGAGGGCTTCCACATGTTGAATCCCAGGACATTACAGATCTCACGAGATTTGTAAGCAATGGAAAGAGCTTAGTCTAGTCATTCACACAAGAAAAACCAAGTGGATGAAAAACGTGTTATCCCTATTAAAATATGAAGTCTTTTCGTCTGTTGATCTATTTTTGAGCAATCTATTGAATTATTGCTTCAATCTGTTGATTTATTTTCTGAGCAATCTATTAAATTAGTTCTTTAGTCTGTTGATCTATTTTTGAGCAATTTATTGAGTTAGTCCTTTATTCTGTTGATCTTGAAAAGGCATAATATATATAATAAATGCATATAAATGCATATAATAAGCTGGACACCAATTTGAACAGAAGGAGGAAAGGGGGCTGAATTGCTCTTAGGAACATAAGTGATTCCAAGCTTCTCCCTGACACAAAAGCCCATCTTTCAAACACATATTTTTCTGGTGAAGCTATCTGCCTGGGAATCAGGGAACAATGTGATCTCTCTCAGAAGACTCAACACTGCAGGTGAGCCAAAGGACAGGGGAGAAGAGCCTGGGGGGGGAGAGCGGACTGAAGCCGATCACCAGCACTGATGTGTTTCTAAGCCGAGGTAAAAGCTGGCACCCGGCACACATGTGTTGCAAGAGCACTTGGGCTGTTGTGTTTCCAGACAGAGGGAGCGCCGTCAGGCAACAGACACTTGTCAGGTGTTTCCTATGGGTCTGCGGGCCTCCAAGGCAGGAAGACCTGCTCTGACACACACTGGCTGCGTGACCCTGGACAGGTCACTCGCCCATCCAGTGCCCCAACAGCTCTCTAAGGCACAAGATGCAGAAAAGTTGCCAGCCTGCGTTAGTAGATGGAGCCCCTTCCAGTGGGTGTAGCCTTTCTAACTTCTTTCTGCCCTCTCTGATACATCTTCACTCCGCTGCCAAAATGATATTCCTAGAGCACAAATGTGACCCCAAACTCTAATGACTCCTATTGCCTCTATGGTAAAATGCACCCAGTCAGGCTGTGTGATTCTCTCTGTGTAACAGCAAAGCTGGACTCGTCCTTGCCCACGACCTTCAATTTCCCACCCAGATGCCTTTGCACAGACGAGCCCCCATGCTTAGATGGAGCCTTTCTACACTCTTGGGGGTCCCACTCTCACTGGTAAGTCTGGTTCCCATAGAAAAAAGATCCCGTTTCCTCAGAGAGTTTGGGAAACCCCAGTGTTTCAGGCTGTTTTCTCTAATGCTGTGAGGGTAATGGGGTACTCTAGAAATCACTCACCAGTTATAGTTAGTATTTCCCTTACAGCACTGATTTATGCAATGGTTCATATTGTTTAGTCAATTAACATCAGTTAGCTTTTACAAAAGGGTATTAAAAGCCATAAATATAGTAGAGGGGATGTGGGAAAACTGGGGCGCTGATGCATTGTTGGTGGAGTTAATGAACTGATCCAACCATTCTAGAAATCAAGTTGGAACTTACCCTAAACGGCTATAAAACTGTACATACCCTTTGATCCAGCAGTGTCATTACTGAGTCTGTGTCTCACAGAAATCATAAAAAAGGAAAAAAGACCCATATGTACAAAAAATGTTTGTAGCAGCTTTTTTTGTGTGTGATGGCAAAGAATTAGAAAATGAGTAGATGCCCATCAATCAGGGAATGGATGAAATCATTCTTTTTTTTGATATTTAATATTTTTATCCTTCCCAGTTACATATAAAACCAATTCTTTTTTTATTGATTTTTTTAATTATAATTTTTTTTGGCAGTACATATGCATGGGTAAATTTTTACAACTTTATCCCTTGCACTCCCTTCTGTTCCGAATTTTCCCCTCCTTCCCTCCACCCTCTCCCCTAGATGGCAGGCATTCCCATACATATTAAATATGTTATAGTATATCCTAGGTACGATATATGTGTGCAGAACCGAGTTTCTTGTTGCACGGTAAGAATTGGATTCAGAAGATAAAAGTAACCTGGGTAGAAAGACAATAGTGCAAACAGTTTGCATTCAATTGCTGGTGTTCCTTCTCTGGGTGTAGCTATTTCTGTCCATCATTGATCAGTTGGAATTGGATCAGCTCTTCTCGATGTTGAAGATATCCACTTCCATCAGCATCCATCCTCATACAGTATCATTGTTAAAGTGTATGATGATCTCCTGGTTCTGCTCGTTTCACTCGGCATCAGTTGATTTAAGTCTCTCCAGGCCTCTCTGTATTCCTCCTGCTGGTCATTTCTTACAGAACAATAATATTCCATAACCTTCATATACCATAATTTACCCAACCATTCTCCAATTGATGGATATCCATTCATTTTCCAGTAAAACAATTTTTTACATTGGTTTTTAAAATTTTGAGTTCCAGATCATCTCCCTTCCTCCCTCCCCTCGCCCTCCATTAAAATGGCCCGTGTTGTTATACAAAACATTTCCATAAAAGTCAAGCTATGAAAGAAAACACAGATTTCTCCCTCCCTTCCCCCCAAAAAACCCTCAAGAAAAAGTTAAAAAAAAAAGAGCGTGCTTTAATCTGTATTCAGACACAATCAGTTTAGTTCTTTATCTGGGTATGTTTAGCATTTTTCAGCCTAAGTCCTAGGGTAGTCATGGATCATTTGTATTGCTAGGATAGCAAAGTCATTTCCAGCTGATCATCCCACAACATTGCTATTACTTTGCACACAGAACATTTCACTTTGCTTGAGTTCATGGAAAACTTTCCAGGTTTTTCTGAGAGCGTCCTTCTTGGAATATTATTGTTCTGTAACAAATAATGAGCAGAAAAGCCTGGAAAGACTTACATGAACTGATGCTGAGTGAAGCGAGCAGAACCAGGAAAACCTTGTATACGGAAATGGCAAGATTGTGCGATGATCAACTATTGTAGACTTTTAACTCTTCTGAACAATTCAATGATCCAAGACAATTCCAACAGACTTTGGATGGAAAATATCATCTGCATCCAGAGAGAGAATTATGGAGACTAAATGTGAACTGAAGCATACTATTTTCATCTTTTTTGACTTCTGATTTCTTTTTCTTGGACTTTTCTCCTTTTGTTCTGATTTTTCTCTCCCAACATAACTCATATGGAAGTATGTAAAAAATGAATGTACTGTTTAACATGTATGAGACTGCCTGCCATCTAGGGGAGAGGCTGGAGGGAAGAAAGGGAAAAGTTGGAACAGAAGTGTTTGCAAGGATCAATGTTGAAAAATTACCATGCATATGTTCTGTTAATAAAAAACTATAATAAAAAAGAATTTCAACAAGCTAAAAAATGAATGTGCATGTATAACCTAAAAAAAAAAGATTTAAAAGAAAAAGAAAAGCTATAAACATAAAAGTACAAACATGTCAGCGGCACTTTGTCCTCTGTGATTTTTTTGTTCCTTGGTGAAAAAGGGTCCAACTTAAAGTAATGACCACAAAGCATTCAATTCAATAAAGATAATAATCATGAGCATTTAAATTGGGCCATCAGGTTTGCAAAGTATTTTACCTAATATCCCATTTAATCCTCATAATAACCTTTGCTTGGTAGGGGCGGGGAAGATACTACACAGAGAGGTTAAATGAGTTTCTTAGAGTCACACAGCTAGTCAGAGGCTGAAGTCACCTTTGAGCTCAGGTCTTCCTCACTTAAAGTGGCCTTCTTCATTTTAACACTTACTAACTCTGAGCATCTATTCTGTGTCCACAGTCCTCAGTCATATTACCTCTAATATCCCCAATCTTGTTTGACTTCAGGGTTGGGCCAGGTTAGTATTTGGATGGGAGACTGACTGGAAGGAGAAGCTAAACAGCCCAATGAACAGCATGAACCCTGAATTCCAATCTGACCCCTCAGGTTTCTCCCCTGAGGCTGGGAGTGAGGTGAGGCCATATTGCTCTATGGATCCGTCATTCCTCTTTGGCCAAGTAGCCCCTCTGGGCCTTCAATTTCTTATCTGCAAAATGAACCAGTTAGTCTAGACAGGGTAGGGGGGGGGTCAGTCTCACAGGGGACCCTAAATTTTATTTAAGAGTCTCTCCTGGTGCTACTGGCCTAGAAAACCAAATGCTAAGATTGTCTTTGTTTTATTGTATTTTTATTTAATTCATTAAGTCTTTCCTTCTTGCATTGTGGGCCATGTGCCCTAGGACAGAATGTTTGCTACCTCCACACTTCCAGTACAGCAAAGCCAGGCGAAGATGCAATTGGGAAATATTTAACAACTTAAGTGAAAATACAATGGAGCAAAGATAACATTAGCATTTAGTTTTCTAAGCCAACAGTGACCTCCAGAATCCTTACATATGACTTAATGAGTCTTAGTTCTCTCTGAGGGTGACCATTGTGGTCTAGGACCAAGCTCTTAATCCACTGACTGCCTTAATGTCGGAATTCTGAGGCCGATTTTCCCTCTATCATAGGATCATATCAACAGAGCCAAAAAGTCATCCAGTCTGACCCTCACATTTTACAGGAAAGGAAACTGAGAAAAATAAATGGCTTGTTTAAGACTTCAGAGTAAATAGCAAAGCCAGATTCAAAGCCAGGTCTATGTAGAAATACAAGATCTTGCCGGATAACACTAACTTCCTTCTTTGGCCAAACCATCCCCTATTTTTTCTGCATCTCCCCAGTAAAATACCAGCTCCTTGGGAGTGGGGATTGTCTCGCTTTTGTAAATTTGTCTCCAGTGTTGCGTTGAGAAGATGCTTCCTGACTTCCTGTCGAAGCCTTGCTCAGTTGACTGTGATGACCCTCTGAGACAGCTCAATGCATGGGAAGTTGTGAGCTTCCATCCTTTTTAATTCCTTTCAGTTCTTGCCCCCCCCCCCCAAGTGTGCTCATTTACACAGCTGGTTTAGAGGAATGAGCTGGGGGAAGCAGTCCCTCTGTCCCCGGCCCACCCCCTGAGGCTTCCTTGGACACTGACCCAGCAGTGCCTCCTGTTTATGTTGAGAGCTCTCTCTGCCTTTTGTTCTTTGGGTTGGGGGCTCCTGGGGGGAGGGGGCTGGCTTTGAGGCATCTCTTTGGAGTGACAGCAACAATCACAGCTCACATTTCTGAAGCCCTTAAAAGCTTATAAAAAATCTCTGTGAAGGAAATCATAGGGAATATGAGTTTCAATTTACAGAGGGAGAAACTGAGGCTCTGAGCCGCCAGACGATCTTTCCAAGGTCTAGGAAGCTGGAACCAGCAGTTTCATTCCCCGTGCTAGTCAGGCAGCTGGCTGTTGAGGTTGGGATGGTGGACCTCCTTTCATCAGCCGACGAGGGCACAGGGGACAAACCCCATGATCTGAGCAGCCGAGGAGACTTGGCAGAGCCGGCCTGCCAGGCGGCCCGGCTTCCTCACATCTGGAGCCCCCATAATCCCCAGGGCTGATCTGACCAGCTGTAGGGTTTCCTCCGTATCGGGAAGAAGCCTTTCATCTTGGGCTTCTGGCTTTTCCTGGAGCCAGTTTTAGTGCTTACCATCCAGGGGCCGGGACCCCCATTTTCCAAGAGCTAATAGGCTTCCTGCACTCCTTCAAGACCCCCTCTCTCCAAGCCCCTCTCATCATGGATAGGGAAAGATTGATAGCTAAAGGAAATAAATGGCATCGCCGGCACCTTTCCTGAGAACCGGAAGCCTGGATGGCTTGTGGGGCGAAGGAGGCCTGGTCCTTGACGTCACTGGGGCCGACTTCAGGTTCTGAATGAGCTCAGAGGGGAAAAAATGAAAAAGAAATCACGTGAGGAGACTCTCCGGCCTTATAAAGACTTGATACAAACAGGAAGTTCCTATGGCCTCTCTATCTACAGGGGACACAGCCTGACCTCGCTTTTCCATTTTGGGAAGGACACAGCAGTGGGAGGGTCCAAGGGTGACCCTGATGGGGACGCCCCCAGCCCTCTGGGAGTGCCCTGAAGGAACTGGCTGCTGTCAGCCTGCAGAGCGGAAGATGCTTCTGGGCAGGACACGATAAGGAATAGGAGCCAGTGTCTTGCTCAAGAGGAATTAGTCTTTTTGTGCTTGGCCCCAAGGGCAGAGCCAGGGAAGTCCTAAAGAAGCAGATTTCACCTTGATTTAAAGAAAGACTTCCTGAGAACGACAGCTGTCCAAAAGGGAAATGGGGGAGGCTAAGGGAGAGAAAACCAAGCTCCGGGTCCAAGAGACCAGCAGCCAGGTGGAGCCGTATTGGGAGGGAGTCAGGAAGAGAAGTGGCCAGTCTGCCCAAAGTCATTCTGGGTAAGACACTTCCCCTCTGTTTGCCTCAACTTTCTTAGCTGTAAAATGGGAGAATAATGATAGAACTTGCCACCCAGCTCGTGGTGAGGATTGTTGTGAGTGGCAGCTGTCAGGGAGTGTTCAGGGAGGACTAGGATCTCTGGCTGAGGGCCCTCAGCGGGGCTGCTTTCCTCTTTTGTGTTCTACCCATCTAACCCTCACCGGTGACTCGGAGGAGCTGTAGCATGCACAGTGGTCATACCCCGGTAAATCTGCATTTGGACTAAACCAGGTGGAGGAGGGTCTCAAACCCTCCCATGAGTTGGGGGCGTCTACCCTGGGAGGGCAAAGACTCCCGCTGGTGATATGGGCAGATGGGAACAATTTGTTCCAGCGGCCAAGGCAGACGAACAGGAGCTCGGTTAGACGTCAAAGGCAAGAAGGACATCCCGAGTCCTCAGTGGCAGCTTGATTCTGTCCCGCCACCGGACAGTCATGACTTTGGAAGAGAGAATTTGGCCAATGATCCAATTTCTGCACGAATCCAAAGGAATCGCCCATAGCACTTTGCCAGTTCTGCCTATTTTAAAGCACTGAGTGACAGGAGAGCGATGAAACTGCAGGCGTCGATCCACTGGGAGTTGTGGTCCTGATGGGTTGTCCAGGCCAAAGGGCACCGGCAGCAGCAGTGGGACTCGGCAGCCCCCTGGCTTCTAAGCATTGCTCTGCTCCCCTCACGCTGTGGGCCAGGGGCTAAAAAGGAGCCCCCCAAACTGTCTGCTTGGGATCGGCCACGGTGGAATGCCATCATTTGTCCCTAACGTCGCGATGTCTTTGGGTCCTCTTTTAGGATGAAGGGCAATAACTAATCCCCAATGACCAGGTCATCCACGGCCTCCCGGGCCCTCCCCGGTCTTCCCTGCTAGCGGATTTCCATGAGTCTGGAAGAGAGAAGGAGGCTGACGGCCTCTCAAATCCAATATCACTCGGTGATGTTGTTGGTCAACAATATAGACAGCTAATCCGAGAGTCCCCTCCGTCTGGAGTGGCCCTAGACAGTGTCTTTGCCCCAAGTAACCCTAACCACAAAGAATAAGTGTCAGTGTGCAGAGCAGGGGAGTTGCTGTTAAACAAAATTCCCTCCAGCAATGAAATCCCAAAGAATCAGGCTGTCTGGGAGCCAGCGCTCTACTTGAAACTGTTCTGGTCCTTTCTCCTCCCAGGCATCCCAGAAAGCTCAGAGGGAGGGGGAGGAAAAGGAACAAGCAATTATTAAGCACCTACTGTGCGTTACCTACACTGTAGCAATATGATCTCATTTGATCCGCACAACTTTCCTTTGAGATGTGCTATTATTATCCCCATTTTACAGTGAAGGACTGAGGCAAAGAAGTGAGATCTCTGTTGGAGGGAGATCCCACGCTGGGAGTGCCTTTCATGTCAGCTCCTCCTCCTCACATTTAAAAAGAGCATTTATAGGATTAGGGCTCGGAAGAGGGCAGGGATCATCTAGTTTACATCCCCGTTTTCCAGCTTGGGAAGCTGAGAGGGGAAGGGGTTTTCTGCCGGTCTGTGGCAGAGTCTGGATTCCAATCTGCTTCTTGTGAGTCCAAATCAGGGTTCAGGACACTCCGTTGTAGACGCTGCTTTAACCAAACAACGAAAGATGGGAGTCGTGAGGGATGGGTGAGATACTGAGGTACCTTCCCAAGTCTCCTCAGTGCATCAACGGCAACGTTGGGCTACACTGAGACACCAGTGATGGGCAAAGGCTTGAGGAGGGAGAACTTGGCGATTTTCCAGTTTCTCAAGATTTAGCAAGAGCTAAGTAGATTCTGTCCTGTGGCAGAAAGGTCTTAAGGGGCCAAGCCCCCAGAGGTCAGCCGGTGTGCCTCAGTTAACACAACAGGGACCGGAAGCCCAGAAGTGGAAGGATCTCATCCGCAGCTGAGCTGTTGTTTTTTTTTTTTTTTTTTTTTTTAGAATTTTTTTTCCCCACAGTATATATGCATGAGTAATTTTTTTTTTTACAATATTATCCCTTGTATTCATTTTTCCAAATTATCCCCCCCTCCCTCCACTCCCTCCCCCCGATGACAGGCAATCCCATACATTTTACATGTGTTACAATATAACCTAGATACAATATATGGGTGTAAATCCCATTTTCTTGTTGCACATTAAGTATTAGCTTCCGAAGGTATAAGTAACCTGGGTAGATAGACAGTAGTGATAACAATTTACATTCACTTCCCAGTGTTCCTTCTCTGGGTATAGTTGTTTCTGTCCATCATTGATCAATGGAAGTGAGTTGGATCTTCTCTATGTTGAAGATTTCCACTTCCATCAGAATACATCTTCATACAGTATTGTTGAAGTGTACAGTGATCTTCTGGTTCTGCTCATTTCACTCAGCATCAGTTGATGTAAGTCTCTCCAAGCCTCTCTGTATTCCTCCTGCTGGTCATTTCTTACAGAGCAATAATGTTCCATAACCTTCATATACCATAATTTACCCAACCATTCTCCAACTGATGGGCATCCATTCATCTTCCAGCTTCTAGCCACTACAAAAAGAGCTGCCACAAACATTTTGGCACATACAGGTCCCTTTCCTCTCTTTAGTATTTCCTTGGGATATAAGCCCAGTAGTAGCGCTGCTGGATCAAAGGGTATGCACAGTTTGATAAGATTTGGGGCATAGTTCCAGATTGCTCTCCAGAATGGCTGGATTCTTTCACAACTCCACCAACAATGCATCAGTGTCCCAGTTTTCCCACATCCCCTCCAACATTCATCGTTATTTGTTCCTGTCATTTTAGCCAATCTGGCAGGTGTGTAGTGGTATCTCAGAGTTGTCTTAATTTGCATTTCTCTGATCAGTAGTGATTTGGAACACTCTTTCATATGAGCGGAAATAGTTTCAATTTCATCATCTGAGAATTGTCTGTTCATATCCTTTGACCATTTATCAATTGGAGAATGGTTTGGTTTCTTATAAATTAGGGTCAGTTCTCTACATATTTTGGAAATGAGACCTTTGTCAGAACCTTTAACTTTAAAAATATTTTCCCAATTTGTTACTTCCCTTCTAATCTTGTTTGCATTAGTTTTGTTTGTACAGAAACTTTTTAATTTGATGTAATCAAACTCTTCTATTTTGTGATCAATAATGATCTCTAGTTCTCCTCTGGTCATAAATTCCTTCCTCCTCCACAGGTCTGAGAGGTAGACTATCCTCTGTTCCTCTAATCTATTTATTATCAGCTGAGCTGGTTTTAAAGGCAGGTCCCACGTCTTCAAATCCAGTTTCTCACATATTATGCTGACTCTCAAGCCAGAGAGCGGATCCTGTTGTGTCTTTTGGATCGAAGGTTCCGAGCACAGAGTTAGAAGAGAGACCATCCCTTTAGGGCTGTGTGGGCTGGGAATCCAGCTTCCCTCTGCCCCCCCCCCCCAGGTGAATCATGGCCCACGTGTGAGCGTGCCTCTGTCTGTACATGGATAGGCGGGTGAGTGTGTGGATGGGGAACGCGGAAAGAAGACACCTCAGGAGCAGGGGATGATTGGCTTCTCCCCCTGGGCTGCAATCAGGCTCAGGAATGGCGGGGCCGAGCCCCCAGCAGGGCCCAGCAGCCCTTTAGATGCTGGGAAAATGATACGCCTGGCAGAGAGGAGCGGCATCCCGACGACTCAGGAAGCGCCGGCCTCCCTGGTGCCGTGGGAGAGGGGCTGGGCCCGAGGCCATTTCCTGCCCGGGGAGGTCAGTGTCGGGGCTCGCAGCTCCAGGGCTCCCAGGCTGGGCAGCTGGGGTCACCTGCCTCAGAGTGTGGCTGGGCCCCTCCCCCCAAGGCAGACACAAACTCAGAGGGGATAACTAGATGGCAGATATTCCTGAGGAGATCCGCCAAGGCTCTTGTTTCCATAGGTCTTTGAGGTCTGCATAGCCCAACTCTCCATGCCCTGCAAGGTGCCCGTTTAACGACTCCAGAGAACGGGACCCACAACCACGTAATTGGGATTTGAATGTATGTCTTGTGACTCCTGGGCCGAGGTGTAAATTACCCACAATGCCATGATAACCACTTCTATAATGTTACCTCAGACCCATAATTATCGCCTCAGACGCAGAAAAAGTTGCTGTGAGTCTGAGGTCCATCTCAACTTGGGGAGTTCCGGGGAGAGTTACTCAGAAGAGACACCGTTCCTTTAGACATCCAAGGTTGGGATGGGAATGGGAGTCGCGAAGCAGACACAAGGAGTACATTAAGCCGACACTTCTCTGCTCAGGGCCAGTCCACCTGGTCTTAGTGACCGGTCTTGGTCTCGGAGGACAATGATGAGAGAAACCTCTGACCCCCCCGGGCTGTGCTGTCGACGTTGCTCACCTTCTCCCAGCTCCGAGG
Source organism: Sminthopsis crassicaudata (assembly GCF_048593235.1). Classification (NCBI taxonomy): domain Eukaryota; kingdom Metazoa; phylum Chordata; class Mammalia; order Dasyuromorphia; family Dasyuridae; genus Sminthopsis; species Sminthopsis crassicaudata. The sequence continues at coordinate 634,527,187 of NC_133618.1, read as the reverse complement.
AAGGGGCTGCCCTGCTTCTGAAGTCCCTCGCGGTTCTAATTCCAATGACTGCGGCTCCTCCGACGCCAAACAAATGTGCGTTTGATGGAACTGAACTGAGTCTTCTGGGTGAAATGTGGCCCCCGATCACCGCCAGTGGACGTGCAGGGGCTCTGGCTTCCCACTTTATTCCCCAGCAGCCCGGACGCTTGGATCCAGAGACCTGGATCCAACTTGAGGCAAGGCGAAGGGCTGGAGAGACCCCAGTTCCCAGCTCAGTCTTTGGCATCTCCCCACGAAGAATAGGCTCCATCTGTCTGGTGGGGAGGAGGGAGGATGGGGCCAGAGCCCCCTGCCAGGAGCACATAGCTGCGGTTGCCTGGAAGCCAGGTACAGTAAACCTGATGCTCTGACCACTAAGCCGCTGTCCCCCGGGTGCCGAGGTGGGGGAAGGCTGCCAAGCTTGTCAGAAGGCGGGCGGGCCACTCGGGGAAGCGGATCGGCAGCCAGAGACCCAGGCAGAGGAAGGGGGAATGGGTTCTGGAGGGGTCAGCCAAGGCAAGGCTGTTTCCACTGAGCGGGGTCCGGAGGGAGCGAGCTGCGGGTGAGGGAGGATGTGCTAGACAACAGCTCCCTGCATCTCCGCCGGGGTGGTCTCTTCTGCCCTCTTCCCTCCCCACAGTCCCGGGCCCAGCTTGTGTCCCCTCTTCCAGCAGGGCCTTTGGGAATGAATGGTGGCAAGTGAGCTCAGTACCCACCAAGAGCTGGGGGGCAGTCAGCGGTAGCGGGGTGCTGCTTCTGCTGGGGGACCCAGAGGTCCTCAGGGTACAGACACATTTCTTTCATTTCTGATGTTCAGTAGCTGATTTCTTCAAATGGGCATTTTTTACTCTCGGGGCCTCAGTTTCCCCATCTCTTAACTGGGACTGCTAAGACCTGTCCCAGGGACCTCAAAGGGACATTCTGACGAGCAAACAAAATAATGGAGGGATTCAGCGAGAGGATGGGGCTCAGGAGCCACACTCATTTTACAGAAGGGACCCAGGACTGGGGTGGTCCTGAAGTTACCTTTCCAGCCCCCTCTGACGGTGACAGCCCGTGTGACCTTGGACGAGTCATTTCATTAATTCCCTTTGATCTCAGCGTACCATTTATAAAACGACAAGATTGGCCTCTAGCCCTGAGATGCTTCGGGCTCCCCACTTCCTGGGAGTCCCTTCCTCTCCCTGGGCCTGATCCTTGTCCTTGGGGCTGGAGTAGGTGGCCACTGATGATCCTATTAAACAGTCTAGGTGCTCCTGCTTTCTGACCCTGATCATGGACCAGCTGGCAAGAGGGAGACCAGGAGCGATCGATCAGGGAGCACTCACTAATCATCTGCTCTGGACTAGGCACGGGGCTACACAGGAGAAGGAGGAAGCAATTCTCCAGCCTCAGCCGGATTGTTTTTTTCTTTCCTAAACCTTTTTTTTTTTTTTTTTTTTTTTTTTTTTAACTTACAAACATTTTCTTTTGGCAAATTTAATTTTCATCACAAAAACAAATGCGTCCTTACAACTTCCAGGCAGTCTCCGGGCTTGGCCAAGTCTCTACTTAGGCAATCTCTCAGGAGAGAAATCCAGTCGCTGCAGCAAACAATAGACAGGAGTTATTTTTAATGTGTGACCAGAGGGAGGGCCCTCCCCCCTCAGCCTTCCAGTCCTATCTGCCTTCATCCCCTTCCTGCCCCCTGTCAGGGTGAGGGCCTCTCCCCGGCCCGGCCTCCAAGCCTGCCGTCTCCAGTTGTCCGCACCCCGGAGCTGTCGGGAGCACAGCCCCAGCCCCACGAGTGGCCCCCATTCTCCCTCCGTCCCAGGGCCTGGCTCTGCTTCCTCACGCTCCTGTGGCTGATAGTGCAGTCGGGTACCACGGCGTTCCCAGGGAGCTGGCTGCCTCTGAGAAGTCCAGCTCCCAGGTAGCCTGAGAGATGGGGAGCGATGGCGCCCCTGGAGCGAACGCCCGTCCGGGGCCGGTCCTCCTCCTGCTCGGCTCAGTCAGCTCTTCGGGGTCCTCCCCAACAAGTGACATCCTTGGGCCTTCAAATGGACCTCAGGGAGTCTCCTCCGTCTCTCCCTTATTTTCCAAGGTGGGATGCTGTGATTTGTTCACGTGGGTGGTAAAGAGAGGGGGGCTTGTAATTCTCCTTCCACCATCTCTGGCTTTGGTTCTGCCTGGTCCTGGGAGCCCCTTCCCCGTCCCTGCCCAGCGGAGGGTGATGCTGTGAGCCCCGCCCATAGTTATGATATGGAGATCACCCTCAGATTTCCCGGAGACCCCAAGCACAGGTTGTGTGTCCGTGATGGGGGGATGGGGATGCTCAAGCCTTGACCAGCGAAGGTAAGGGCTTGTGGTGGACATTTTAACTAGGTGAAGCTGTGAGGTAAAGATTTATTCCAAAAATTAGCATAGTGCGTTAGCAGTTTCCAAGTACTGGATTCTCACGGCTACTCTAGGAGAGAGGTTCTATATTAGCTTCACTTTACAGATGGAGAAACTGAGGCAGACATCTAGTAAGTATGAGTGTGAGAGGCTGGATTTGAACGCAGGACTTTCTGATTCTCAGTGAATAGCCCCACTTAGCTGCCTCTTATGTTTTCGAGTGAATTCAGATTGAGCTGCAAATTGTGCTTTGGTTAGATCTCTAGTCTAGAGCATGGGGCAGCCAGGTGGCGCAGTGGAGAGAGCACCAGCCCTGAATTCAGGAGGACCCGAGTTCAAATCCCGTATCAGACACTTAACACTTCCTGGATGTGGGACCCTGGGCAAGTCACTTAACCCCACTTGCCTCAGAATAAATAAATAAAAATTATTAAAAAAAAAGATTTCTAGAGCATGTCTTGGAGGGAGGAAAGAAACAGCCAAAGCCCACGGCAATGATCAAAGGCTCAGGCAAATGTGGGAGTTTGGGTTTCTCAAAAGAAAGACTGTGTGATGTCATGGAAAGTGCTGGGGCTTGGGTGTAGATGATCTGAGTTCAGATTCTGGCATTGTGACATTGAGGAAGCCACTTTCATGGGTCAAATGCCAAAGTCGGCTTAAAGGCTTTGTTTGTTCCTTCCAGGTCTAACTTCTGGGGTCTGGTGATGATTGATCAAAGAAGAGACTGGGTTCTGGGATCAGTAACCCCTGTCATGAGTGCGCTTACCACCATTTTGTAAGTCAGAGGCAACATCCGGCTGGACTGTTCAAAGAGAAGGAGAGATGAATTCTGCTGGCGGCCATTTGAACGGGCATTCTCCCAAGGTGCACTGGGATGCCCGGGAGTAGAGGGCAGAGTAGAGGGCTCCTTCCCACGGGAGGAAAAGTCTCACTAACAGCTGTTGAGGAAAGATTCTAGTATGGTCTTGGGTTGGGCTGCAGAGCTGCTCTGTTGCTTTTAAGTATGAAATCCTGTGTGTATTGACCAACTAGATTTAGTGGGGGGGGGGGTGCAGCTGCTGTATGTGGGTATCCTGGGAAGTGCAAGGCAGTGGGATAGGAAGGATCGCTGGGTACCCAGCTCTCCTCCCACCCCCTACTTAGGACTGACCTGGTATCAGGTGCCAGGTGCTAGTAAGTCTGATGCAGCCCAGACTGTGCATCGGGCGAGGTGATTCTGGCACGTCCCATCACACTGGGTCTCTGGAGAAGAGTCCCAGCTGCTACAGAGACAAGGAAGGCAGGAACGCACAAATTCTGAGAGTCACACTCCCTAGCCTTTGTGTTTCAGACTCATTTTGTCATCAGAAGGTTTTTTTCCCCCTGAGATAATTGGGGTTAAGTGACTTGCCCAGGGTCACACAGCTAGGAAACGTTAAGTGTCTGAGACCAGATTTGAACTCGGGTCCTCCTGACTTCAGGGCTGGTGCTCTATCCACTGCACCATCCAGCTGCCCCCTAAGACTTGGGTCAGGAGTCTGGGCCAACGGGGAGGAGGCTTGGAGATGCTACCTTTCCATAAGAATGTGTCCCTTACAGATGTCCCTCATAGAATTAGCCGAGAGGGGCGGTAATAGGTAAAGATACTTCAGGTTAAAAAAAAAGAAAAAATGAAAAAAAGAGAAAAATACAATACTGCAGACGATTTAGACTGCTTCTAGTGGGCAGAGTGTTTTGTAAAGTAGTGAGAGAGATTTGGGGGGGCCTGTGAGCGCTTGTGGTGAGGAGACCGTTGGATCTTAGCTTAGGAGGAAGGCTGAGTTTGGGAAAGCATAGGAGGGGATAGGAAGCCTCATGGTTGCTTTTCCCCTCTGCCGATGGCTCGGGTCCCACACGGGGTTTTCGGGTCCTGGCTCAGGGGCTTGGCTCAGTTACTGGATTAGCCCTTCTTCCTGAGCATCCAGGAGAGGCTCCAGCAGGGATCAGAAGGCCTCCTGCTCCCCTTATTGGATTATGACAACCCGAATTCCTTCTGGTACTTGGGGGGTGAAGTCCGGGGAGGACGGAGCATCCTTACAAGGTGTAACTGTTTTACTTTTGTCTTAATAAACCCAACGCCTGCTACACTCTCTAGTACTTAATAGGCAGTTGATAAATGTTTGTAGATTGAGCGATTCCTTCAAAAAATTTTTAGAAAAGATTGACGAGAGATCTCCACTTCTTCCCCTCCCCCGGAACCGCCATTTAATCCCTTTGTGGTACGGTGGAAATATTTCGGTATCTGCAGTCAGATTAAGTGAGTTTGAATTCCTTCTCTGTCTGCTCACAAGCTCTGTGGCCAGCCACAAACCTTCTCGTTTCTCTGAATCCCAATACCCCTACTGGGGATATTAGATCTCGTCCCGGAGAACAATCCAAAGCTTTCAAGGCATTAGTGAGTAGAGGATCTATGTGGGACAGCAAAGCTGAGGTGCCCACAGCATATGTGGTGAACAGAAGTCTGGGATTGCTTTCAGGAAACGCAAGTTCGAATCTCACTTCTGACACGTGAGACTGAGTGAATCACCCAGTGCCTCGGTTTCCTCATCATTAAAACGGGGGTCATCATGTGGATGCTATCCTAGTGGTAATCAGGGTCACTGGGAAGAGAGTACTTAGGGAATCTTAAGGAACCACAGAATTGGGAGTTATTCTAGCACTGATTTGCATGAATTAAATAGAAATGACTTGGAACCAAAAAAATTCCCAAGTCTTGATTCACAAGCTTTGGGGGTTGGGAGGAGGGCAAGACCCAGAGGAACGTCTCCTGGGCTTCCTCCAACCACAAGTTTGACAAATGGTGCAAAACACTCAGCAAGCTCGAAGCCGGGCCAGCCTCCTCTCTCCAGTTGATCATAATTCCGAGGAGCCGGCGGAGAGATTGGTCTAGACTAATGGCATCTGGGCTATAAGAAACCTCGTTTGGCGGAGCCGGCACAGACCCCTTGAGCCCATTTCCCCTGTCTCGGTGTTGTCTTCTTCCAGGTTTCTTTCTCTGGATTTAATAATCCTTGTGTTTATAGAGTACTTAGCTCCAAGGGCCTTTATAACTATAATCTAATTGAATCTGGGAGAGGGGAGGGAGGACAGGGGAGGAAGTGACCTCCTTTGGAACTATGAGCGAGCGGGGGCTCAGAGAAATGTGTCCGTGATGTGTCCAGACTCTGAAAACCCCTACTCCAGATGACTCTGCCCCGGCTGCACCCCTTTGTGAGCTGCTCGAGACTGCAGGACCCCACGGTCATTTATCTGGGCCTGCTTGAGCCAAGGGGGAAGGACCGCAGAAGACATTGTAGTACCGAGTCATCCTCCTGCATCCTTTAGGTGTATTCTATGTCCAAGAGCTCAGGCAGATCACCCCATAGTCTAAGAGCCAAACTTTCCTTAAGGACACACACGATGGGAGCAAACACAGGCAAGACTCGTAGGGAAAGCCAATCCAAGCCACTATTTGGACAGCAGGGCCCAGGCACTCATGGAGAATGCAGTGAATGGAAAGTCGGGATGACTTTCAGGAGACACAGGTTCAAATCCCAATCCCCAGAATTATGCTTTTCTTCTACTCGAGCGTCAGAGGATCTTAAATTTAGAATCAGGATGGAGCTAAGGAGAGTCCTTTAACTTAACTCTTTCATTTTACAAATGAGGAAATTGAGGCTGAGAGAAATTAGTTAAGTAGCTCGCTCAAAACCACAAGATAGTAAGAATTTTAAGGTTTCTTTGTTTCCTTAGGGTTTAGCACAGTTCCTGGTATGTAAGTAATAGTAATAATAATAGTTACTGTAATAATGTAATGTTTCTTATGTTGTAGGCATTGTACCAAGCACTTTATTATTATCTCATTTGAGCCTCACAACAACCTGTAAGGTAGGTATTGTTATTATCCTCATTTTACAGACAAGGAAACTGAGTTAAAACAGATTAGGTGACATACTGAGGGTTACGCTGATAGGAAGAAAGTATCCAAGGCTAAATTTGAACTCAGACCCAAAGCTTTATCGACTGTGCTCCCAGCTACCAGTACTGATTGATTGACTGACTGATTAAGTGGCAGGCCTGGGATTTGAACTCTGGTCCTCTGAGTCCAGATCTAGTACATACCAAAAATACACATATAACGCTGTGTCTAGTTCTTGTTGTCTCGGCTATCCACACATTGACTTTGCAGTACAATCCAAGAGCCACCAGCTCAGACTTGGGCTTGCACTTATCTGTTAGAGGCAATCTCAGAGATGAAGAGGAGTGGATGCCCTTGTAGGTTCCCTGGCAGCAGCCTCCACCTTTCTGCTCCCACGTTTCAGCCACCCTGTCCCTTTGTCTCCAGTACTGCTAATACCAATGTGACGTTGTGAGTGGGAGGAGAATGAACTCTTACTAGGGAACATCTCAAACCTAGTGTTGGATGGTTAGTGCTGTCTCTGACTGATATCTCTCTGTTCCTATGTCAAGTAAACAAAGACAAAAATCAAGAAAGAAAGGAATATTAGGTCAGGAAATGTTTAGATTCTAGCTCTGACAGGTGACTGTGGGCAGGTACCTATCTGTGGATCTTTGGTATCATGCTTTATACATAATCATTTGTATACTAATACATGAAAATAATTTGTAAATAAGTAAATTTGCACACATTGGGGTGCAGGGTCAAACATGTTTATTGCTGGGAGTGATGTGATCAAACAAGTTTAGGATTAGAATGCTAAAACTTACCGAGGGGTCCCGATCTGTGTGATCAGAGGGAATTCCAAAATCATAAATTCCTGAAACATTTAAGTGAGGATTGAAGGGATTAACAAGGGAGGACCTTTACTAAGCATCAAGCGAATCCACAAAAGTCATGCTATTTAACAAAGAAAAAACATTCAAATATAAAAGTAAAAAAATAAGAAAACTATTTTATGCTAAAAGGAATCATAAGGAACAAGCCAATATCAGTAATAAACTCATATGTACCAAATGCCTTAGAAAACATTATCTGGCTTACAAGAAGACATGGTCATGTTTGAACATCCACTCCAATGTAAGCACATTTACTTCTATACAAAAATGACTAAAAACTTGAAATCCCTCCTCAGTTTTGAATACATCTAACAAATTAAAAATTATGTAACTGAAAAAATTCTTGGAGAAATTGAAATAAAAGACTTAAGGCATCTACTAAATGGGAAAGCAGAAGAATATACACATTTCTCAGCATCCTATGGGACTTTTACAAAATCTGATTTTTTTTCACTAAGGCACAGAGATTCTTCAGACAAGTATAAAAATTTAGATATAGTTAATACATCCTTTGTAGATGTAATGCAACAAAAGTAGTGATTGGTTCAGGGACCACAAACAAAAAAAAATGACTCACGGTGGAGACTTAGTGATGAAATTCTTTTCTTTAAATTTTTTTTAATAATAGCTTTTTATTTTTCAAATACAAGCAAAGATAGTTTTCAACATTCACGTTTGTGAAACCTTGTGTTCCAAATTTTTCTCCTTCCTTTCCCCCATCAGGCTCCTCTGGGAGTAATCCAATATAATTAACAATGGAATTCTACATAATTACTGAGTCAAAGAAAGAAAAAAGCAATTAATAATTGTATGAATGAAAGGTAAAGATGAAACAACCCATCAAAATTTCTGGGATGTAGCTAAAGCTTGGGGAAAAATCATAGTTTTACAAACTTAAATTAACAGAATAGGAAAGAAAGATTAGTAAACTGAATATGTATTTATAACAAATAAACAAGCCTAAAATAAGCACAGAAGGGGAGATATTAAAAATTAAAGGGGGAAGTAGATAAATTTGAAACAAAAGACAAAGAAATATTAAATAAAACTAAAACCTGGTCCTTTGAAAAGACTGATAAAATTGATGCTTAGTTAAAAGGGTGAATGTTGAAAACTATGCATGTGTCTTGAAAATAAAAAGCTTTATATAAAAAAGAATATCACACTTGCAATTGTTAGACATTAAACACCAATACCTTTTTATTTTTGACAGGAAACACTTAAAAATGCTTAGCTAATCTGATTAAAAAAAAGAGAGTAGAAAATCAAATCAACAAAATAATAAGCCACAAAATCAGAAGAAATAAAAAGAATAGTCAGAACATATTGTGCACAATTATGTGCTAACAAAACTGGGAACACTTGCAAAAAAACTGCCTTCAAAAATATCAGCTGTTAGCTATCAGAAGACCAATTAGATATCTTAAATAACTCAATCTTTGAAAGGGAAATAGATCTAGCTTAAAGAAATTACCAAAAGGAAAAAACCTCCTGGGATTTATGGATTCACAGAAGAATTCTACCAAACTTTTGAAAAACCAAAGTTTTGAAGAACAAATTATTTTCAAAAATAGAGAAAATAAGCATCTTGTCAGAATCCCTTTATGAGACAAATATAAACTTAATATCTAAATCAGAGAGAGATAAAACACAGAATGAAGACCATGGACCAATGTCAGTAATGAACATTGATTCAAAAATTTGAAATAAAATCTTATTGTCAGATTACAAATTTATCCAAGAAATCATTGATTATATCCTCATGAAATTTATACTAGAGATATAAAGATGTTTCAACAGTAGGAAAAGTAATCAACAAATTAATCATATTAAAAACCAAAACATCATAAAACTACATGATCATTTCAATGGATGAATCTCAATGGTAGGAATGAATGGATCATTTCAGTGGTAGAAAGTCTTTAACAAAGTAAAATACTCTTTTATGATAAAAAATCCTATGAGATGTAGATATAAAAGACTTTAAAAATATAAAGCATATTTCGATAGTAAAAATAAGCATTATATGCCATGGGACTATATTAGAGCCTTTTCCCAGTAAATATAGAAGTGAAGACAGGATACACACACCCATTTCCAGTTCTAGAAATGCTCGTAACAGGAATAAAACAAGATAAATTAAAACCTAAAAATAGGTAAAGAAAAGATAAACTAGCCATATTTGCTGATGATATAATTACTTGGAAAATCCTAGAAGTCAGAAAAGATACTAAATGAGTTAATAGCAATTATCAAGGGGATATGTTAGAGAAGTTGATAAAATAATAATAAAATTCATTTGAAAAAAGAGCAAAAGGTCTAGAATATCAAGAGAAATAGTGGAAAGAAGTAGGGACAAAGGGGAATAGCACTTTCAGACTTCAAACTGCATTATGAAGTAGCTAGTCATCTGGTATTGGTTAAAAAAATAGAGCAATGACTAGACAAGGCAGATTTATAAATGATAGAAAATAACAACTCAGTGTTTGATAAAGCGGAAAACATATGGTACCTAGGAAAAATCTCCTTATTTGATGAAAATTGCTGGGAAGACTGGAAAGTAGTTTAGCACAAATTAGAGTTAGACTGACTTCTTACATCACACTCCACGATCCATTCTAAATGGATATAAGACCTTAATATTAAAGATCATGCTATAAATATTTTAGGAAAAATATCCTGTACCTTTCACAGATAGGGTTGAGATATATTCCTTAGCCCAACAAGAGATAGAAGTGATTAGAGAAGATAAAATAGTTAATTTTGAATATTTGAATCTAAAAAGATTCTGCACAGACAACATTAATAGACCTAGAATAAGAAGGAAAGTAGTCGAATGGGAAAAAAATATTTTTGTATTGATTTCTCTGATAAGGATTTGGTATCCAAGATATATAAAAATTAATAAACACACATACATATACATATGTATACTCTGTGTATATATGTATACACACATATGCATATATATCTATATATATGAATATATATAGAATATATGAATAATATATATATAATATATCTATATCTATACCATATATATCTATATCTATATCATATATATCTATATATATGAGTATATATATATATATAGAATATATGAATAATTCTCTGATAGATAAATGGTCAAAGAATGTGAACAATTCTCTTTTTAATTAATTTTATAATTATAACATTTTTTGACAATACATATGCATGGGTAATTTTTTATAACATTATCCCTTACACTCACTTCTATTCTGAATTTTTCCTCTCCTTCCCTCCACCTCCTCCCTTAGATGACAGGTATTCCCATACATGTTAAATGTGTTATAGTATATCCTAGATACAATATATGTGTGCAGAACCGAATTTCTTGTTGCACAGGAAGAATTGGGTTCAGAAGGTAAAAATAACCTGGGGAAAAAAACAAAAATACACCCAGTTTACACTAATTTCCCAGTGTTCCTTCTCTGGGTGTAGCTGATTCTGTCCATCATTGATCAATTGGATCTGAGTTGGATCTTCTCATTGTTGAAGATACCCACTTCCATCAGAATAGATGTGAACAATTCTCAAAAAAATTCACAAATTATTCACAATGATATGAAAGAATGTTCCAAATCTTTAATAATAAAAGAAATGCAAATCAAATAAACCAGAGTTTCATCTCGACCCTGAAAATTGCAAACAATAATAAACAAAGACAGAAAATGACAATAATTAACAATGAATGGATTTTGGAAGGATAGGCATGTGGTGCCTGTGAACTGGTCTGATTATTTTGGAAAACAATTGAGAATTACACAAATAAAGTGCCTAAAATGATGATACTCTTTGAACCAGAGACTTCATTCCTGGGCTATGCCCCAAGGAAGCCTCTTGTAAGAATAATGTCATCATATACACCAAAATATTTGTAGCAGAATTTTAACAATAGATAAAAATTGGAAACAAAGTAGATATTTATCAATTAGGGAAAGCCTAAGCAAATTATGGTATGGTGTGAATGTAATGGAGCTAAAAGACAAAAGATGTGTGATGAATATAGAGAAGCATGGAAAAATCTGTATCAACGGATACGGAAGAAAGTAAATAGAGCCAAGAAAACAATGTACATAGTAACTATTATGTAAGTAAAAAGAACAACAATACACTAAAAATAAAAAATAAATGTAACAAAATTATAAAAATCCAGTAGGATTCAAGATATGAGAGGACACCCCTAACCCGCCTTTCATGGAGGTGGGAGATCCACAGGCGTTACACACTGCACACATTTTCAGACTTTTTTAAAAAAATGAATTAATCTGTTGTGCTGACTTATTTTTCTTCTCTAAAATATGCTATTTATTCTATGGAATGGCTCTCTGGGAGGGGAAAAGGGAAGGGCGCTGGGAAAAACTATGATGATGCAAGAACCAGAAGACATCAATAAAAACTTATTTAAAAAAACACAAGGGACGACCTAGTAAAAACTTTGTGAGCTGGGAAGAGTTTTTCAGGAAAAACTTCTCTTGATCTTGGATCCCATCCCAACCGTAGCACTGACCTAGCGGATCCCCCGAGTCCAAGTCTTGGAATACTGTAGCCGGCACTGTGTCATGTTAGCCAGTGGCCACCTGGACCCAAGTTACCTGTGTCTCCTGTGCGCTTTCTTCCCTGCTGACAATCCTGTTATTTCCTATCCTTTTTGATGTGACTCTGACCTCAGGCTCACAGGGCCTGTCAGGACTTTTGATTGGTTGACATTGGTAAATGTTACCTTATTTTCTCTCTGATATAACTCTCTTTGGCCAAAGCCACCGATTTTCCTCCAAGGACTCTGATTAATTGCCCTTCTGCACTAGTGCTCTTTACTAACAAGAGCTTCTTCCCCACCCAAGGCTTAAGGCTTATCCAAGTTTCACTTCCTTCAGGAAGCCTGCCCGGATTAAACCATAACAGTTGTCTTTGTGTCTTTTGCTCAAAGCCTTTGGAGCCTGTTCCACAACATATATCACTGGATTGGAAATACATCTGAACTGCAGACCATTATGTCTTCCATCTGTCTTCTATTCTCCATCCCCACCTCCCCCAACATAGCTCAGATCCCTGTTTCCTCTCGCAATGGTTTCCTAACATTTCTCTTCATCACCAGCTCCTCTTTCATCCAATCCATTTTTCATATGACTACCAGACAATTGCCGGATTATATACATTTTAGGGATTATTATAATTTAAACTAATGGGAAGTCAATTAATGCTTTTACACAGCAGATTATACATTAGGAAAATGAATTAGAAAGGAAGCTGTATATATATATATATATATATATACATATATACATGCAAATGTATACATATATATGTGTATTATACACACTCACATGTTTTCCCTACCCCTTCTAGAACATAAGCTCCTTGAGGCTAGACAATATTTCACTTTTGTCTTTGTGTCCCCAAGCCCTAGCAAGTTGCCTGGTACAACATAGCGAGCAATTAATATATCCTTGCCGATTCTTTGATTTTGTAACTGTGAGTTGCATTTATGGACTGGTATCCTCCTCCCTCGTGCTTTTAAACATCCTTAATTCTTTTTTTTAAAATTAATTTTATAATTATAATTTTTTTGACAGTATATATGCATGAGTAATTTTGTATTCATTTTTCCAAATTTTCCCCTCCATCCCTTTACTCCCTCCCCTAGATGACAGGCAATCCCATACATCTTAAATGTGTTACAGTATAACCTAGATACAATATAAAACATCCTTAATTCTTAAAGTCTCCACCAGGAAAAACTGGACTCCCTTTTCCTTTTGCTCACTGCTTTGTCCACCTCTGTGCCCTCCTATACTCTGGAGAGAGCACCTTCCCTCTGAACTACTGCCCTGAAATTGTAGAGGGAGTCTAACCTCCTCACGGCAAAAAATACACGCCTTTGGCTGATCTGCAATAGTTTGGGTTGGAAAATGCTATTCTATACTTTAGTCCCATGGGACAACATGCCATTATCAGTCTTTCTAACTGCTTGTTCTGCCCTGTCGATTCTGCCTGTACCTATGAATCTTTAATTCAGTTACCAGGAAGCTCCTTCATGAAGCCTTCCAGGATTTCTCCAGCAGGCAGCCTCTCAGTGTGATGGAGTACACAGAGCACTAGATTGCAAGTCAGAAAACCAGGGTGTGGATGCTCTGCTTACTCTTATGGATGATTTTGGGCAACTCACCGAACCTTCCTCAGTTTCCCCATCTGTAAAATGAGGCTGTTAGACTTGATAACTCTAAGTCCCCTTCTATGCTTAAATTTAAGCTCCTAGACCATGGGAGCATTTGTGGACTTTTCATTTTGTATATTATATTTATCTGTAAGATCCTTGGAGTGTGAGACTGTGTTTTATTTGTCTTTCCATTTGCCCCAGCCCGGGGCAGAGTGCATTGTGCACTCATAACTGGAAAAGGGTTTTTGATAGAATCTAGTTCCAATTCCCCACTGTACAGATGGGGAAGCAGAAGCCCAGAGAGTGGGATCCATGTGTCCAAGGTCACACAGTAAGTCCGGGGGACTCTCCGAATCCTGTGCTCTCTAGGATCCCGCCACACTAGGATTTGCTGAATGACTGAATACCTAGATGGCTCCAGAAGAGGGGGAGGACAAAGCCCAGACTGCCACTCACATTTCCAAGTCAGTGTGGTGTAGGAGGCAGCCTGACAGAGCCAGTTCAGGGCCCCTGCACAGGTGGGGATAGAGGGTTCAAGTGAGATTAAGACTCAGCTGGAACTAAGTCACTAAGGATGGAAATGAGGGAGAACAGGAGAGCTTGGAGGGCAAACAACAAGCCTCAAACTCAGCCCAAATATCAGGAAGGAAAGGATGGGTAGATGAGCAGGGAGGAAGGAGTTGGAAGGCCAGCCCTCCGGAGATGCAGCCAGCACCAGAGAGCAGATCTCGGGCCCGTGTTTTGGGCAGGGAATTGAGGAGCTTACACCTGAAGGAGATGCTTGCTATCTTGGCTCGCAGCCCTTCATAGATGTCAACACTGCACCGGCCATTAAGTTTCCAGGAAGCTCTTTAAAGACTCACCCAGCTGCTCTCTTGGCTCGAAGGCTGGGATTCTATAGTTTAACAAGAGCCAGCAGAAGATGGGGAAGGCTGGGAGGCTCCCAGAACCCAACGCGGCTGCTTGGCCCAGATGGTGGCTTTGGTGGGAAGTCCTCTTAAAAGTGTGAACAATACCCAGGAGCCCTGTGGTATCCAAGGGACCTCCACATCTAAAAGGGACAGTGAAATAGTGTGGGGGAACATTGAGAGGGTGGGCCACTTCTTCATCCAGTGCAACCCCAAGGAAACCAGTGAAATAATGCCAAGGACAGTACAAATTCTAGCCTGCTTTAAATAAACATAACTCTTATTTCAATTACGCCTTTAATGGTGGCTGCAGATACTATTAACGTAGCTTTAAAACCCATAAAGAAAAGCCCATTTCTTCCAGTTGTCCACAAGGTATTTCTATCTGGATGTTTCATTGGTGAGTCAAATTCAACATGTCTCAGATTGAGCCTCCAACAACTTTCCCTTCTTTCCCCTACACTTTTCTGTGGCCCTATCCCGGTCTCCCATGTTGGGACTTTCCATGTCACTCTCACACTTTCCTCTCCCTGTTCGCATATAGTTGATTTGCTGCAAAGTGGTATGGATGGGAAAACTCCTCTTCCCTGCCACGTTTTTCACTTGTCATTTCTCCGAGTCCTCATCCAGACAGAGAGTCTCTCAGACCACCCATCGGAATTACTGAAATAGTCTCTTGGAAGATTTTTCCTCCCTTTACCCGCTTCCTCAAATCATCCATCTTTCAGTCACTTGTAGTAGCCCAAGCTTTGAGTGGACTTCTGGTCAAAAATCTTTGGTGGTCCCTTATAGCTCAGATTGCTTTCCTGGAGCCTGAGCCAGGTAGTCCATCCCATGCACAAAAGGAGTCTCCACCATACCATGCCTAATGAGTGGTCCTTTGGCCTCCGAGGAAGGAGAAACGCCACCTCCTCAGCGACAGATTCCTCCTTTGGACACCTCTAATTGTTGGGAAGTTCTAGGCACCTGGTCCAAATTGGTCTCCCTCTAACCTCTCCCCACCCCTTTAGCCCCACTCCCCACCCCAACTCTTCCCAGTTCTGTCCTTCAGGACCAAACAGAAAAAGCCCAAGCCTCTTCCACATGACAGTCTTTCAAATACTTGAAAAGAGCTGTCCTGATATCCCAAGCCTTCCCTCTGTAGGGACTCAGAGGCAACCTGGTAAAAGATTCTGGGGAGGTGGGGAGAGGAAAGTTAGAGGAAGGAGGAGTGGGAGAATGAATATATAAATGGGGTAGAGGTGAGAGATACAGACTCCAAGGGGAGCCAGAAGGCAAAAGGCAGACAAGGTAGTGAAGAGGGGCGAGAAAATTTGCTCTGGTCAATTTTCCACGATGAGCCAGTGGAGGGGAGCTAGCTACGTCTTGGGAATGGATCAAGGCCATGAGGTGAGTGGGGGAGGAAGGAAGGACTGGAGGGATGCAAAGAAGCCTGCAGGGAGGGAAGGAGTACATTTAGCAGATGAGAGCCAAAGGTGGAGAAGCTCCGTCACAGTAGAACAAGACCTGAGGGGACAGTGACTAGAGCACCAGCCTTGAAGTCAGGAGGACCCGAGTTCAAATTTGGCCTCAGACACTTAATACTTCCTGGCTGTGTGACCCTGGGCAAGTCATTTAACCCTAATTGCTTCAGAAAAAACAAAGAAACAAAACAATATCTGACACTGCCTGCCTATGGTGCAGATCATGAGCGTCTTATGGAAAATTAAGACTGAAAATGAAGTCTGGATGACTGTGATGGTTCAGGGTGTGGCCAATGATGCATTTTCGATGTCTGACCAAGCTCTGAGTGCTCCACAGTGCCCCTCACCCTCCTTGGCTGTTGGGGAAAATTGTTCTCATCTGCCCATTCCACCAGGGGGAGTCTTCCCATGTATGGTTAACTGGTTACCCTCAACTTCTTCCCCTCCCCTCTCATCCTTTGCCTCTCTCCTCATACCATTTAATTATCCCCCATGCATTTAATTATCATCCCTATGCAGTTCACGCTTAGATTTATATATCTGGCCACAGCCCCTCCCTATGTTGTTGCATTTCTGCACCCCCAGCTGCTTATGGGAGATTTCACGCTAGTTGACCTTAAGAAAACTCAAATTCAGCATTCAAAATCTAACTCATTACTTTTCACGTCAAACTCATCCATCTTCCAGACGGCCCTATTTTTGTCAAAGGCACCACCGTCTCCAGGGTTCAGAACCCCAGTATTATCTTAAACTACTCGCCCTCCCTCCCGCAATATCTCGTCTATCGCCGTCTTGCTGTTTCTAATTCCGTAACATCTCTCCCATCTGACGCTTTTTCTCCGCTCATACATCCATCACCCTCATTCAGCCCCTCATAACCTCTTGCCCAGACTGTTGCGATGGCTTCCTAATTGGTCTCCTCAACTCCTGTCTCTCCTCACTCCAGTCCATCTTGCACACAGCTGCCGGAGTGATTTTCCTCAAGTGCACCCCCGCGCTCAAACACTCTGGTGGCTCTCTATTGAATCTAGGACAAAGTAGAAATTCCTCTGCTTAACTTTTAAAGCCCTTTACAGAGCGGGCCCAAGCTGGTGTTCTAGGCCGTTGGATATTGCTTCCCCTCTCCCAATTGTGATGCAGCTGAACAGGCTTTCTCCCTGCTCTTCACGCAGGGCATTCAGCTCTCAGCCTTTGCCCTGGCTGTACTTTGTGCTTGAAATACGCCCTCTCCTCCCTGTCCCACTTCCCAGAAGGAGCCACTTGGCTCTGCACTCCCTGGTTCCCAAAATCTCCATCTTCATCCCTGTCCCATGTTTTGTCTTTCCCCAAAGGGGTGCCTGCTGTCTCACCATTGCCCCTGCTTTCTCTTGCTCTATGAACTGAGAGAAAACCAATACTACCATTATCTCTGGCAAGGCCCTGGCAATGGATACTTCTACTCTCTTGACCATTCTTATGACTTCTTAGACCAGTCCACCCTTCCATCACTCCCTAATACATTCTGTCTTCCTTCTAAGGGTATAAATACCTCGAGTCATTTTCTCACTTTTATATCTGGATCTCCAATATATATCTGTGTGGGAAACACAGCTCGATGCATAGTCAACATTTCACAAATAACCTTCATTCATGTACCCATTGTGTCTCTTTCTTCTTTTAAGACACAACACCTTTTTTTTTCCTCAATAGGTTTTTTCCAAAAAGTGTAAAGATAGTTTTTAACATTCATTTCTGTAAGACTTTCTGTTCTAAATTTGCCTCCCTCCTTCCTTTGCGACCGTCCTCCCCCAGTCAGCAAGCGACCTGCTATAGGTTCAATATGTGCCATCCTTTTAAATATATTCCCAATGTTGTCTTGTTGTGCACCAAAAATCATACCAAAGGGGGAAAACCACGAGGAAGAAAACAAACAAACAAGAGGGTGAGAACACTGTGCTTTGATCCACGGTCAGTCTCCAGAGTTCTCTCTCTTGATGTGGATGGCATTTTCCATCCCAAGTCCCTTAGAATTGTTTTGCATTGAGAAGAACCCCGTCCATCACAGCTGATGATCCCATCATCTTCTTGTTGCGGTGTACAATGTTCTCTCGGCTCTGCTCACTTCACTCAGCATCAGTTCGTGTAAATCTTTCCAGGCTGCTCATCATCTCATGTAGAACAATAATATTCTATTACATTCATATTCAGCCATTCCCCAACTGATGCCCATTTCCAGT
Organism: Sminthopsis crassicaudata; assembly: GCF_048593235.1. Classification (NCBI taxonomy): domain Eukaryota; kingdom Metazoa; phylum Chordata; class Mammalia; order Dasyuromorphia; family Dasyuridae; genus Sminthopsis; species Sminthopsis crassicaudata. The sequence continues at coordinate 634,509,228 of NC_133618.1, read as the reverse complement.
TCCTTGCCACTATACAAAAAAGCTGCTATAAACATTTTTGCACATGTGGGTCTTTCCCCCTCTTTTACGATCTCTCTGGGATACTGTGAGACTGCTGGGTCAAAGGGTGAGCCCTTTGGGCACACTCAAATATCACTTTCTACATGGTTTCACATACCATCCCCTATTAACTGGGGTGCCCTCTCCCTAACTCCTTTCATATTTATTCATATTTATTCTCTTTATATTCATTTTGCATGTGTGTCACACATACACACACACACACACACTGAGGTACTTGTCTTTCTAGTAGAATGAAAGCTAGAGATTTAAAGAACATAGATTGCTTCTTTTTTTTTTTATTCCTAGCCTCTAGTACAATGTCTGGCACACAATAGGTGTTTAATAAATGTGTTTTGATTGATGGATGAGGAAAGAAATTTTATATAGCAAGCAGTCCTCATGGTTAACCCCATTTGACCATATTCAAGCCATTAGTGTTCATTGAAATATAGCAGACCAGGGGTAGCCAGGTGGCTCAGTGGATAGAGCACCAGCCTTGAATTCAGGAGGACCTGAGTTCAAATGTGATCTCAGACACTTAACACTTCGTAGCTGTGGGACCCTGGACAAGTCACTTAACCACAATTGCATCAGCAATATATATATATATACACACACACACACACACACACACACACACACACACACACACACACATATATACATATATATATATATATATACATACATATATATACATATACATATATATGTATATATCAGACCAGGAAGGACAGTTTTTCTTAGTGGGTGGGGGCTCACGATTTTGATTAGACAAATCCCTACACTGACTGGGTGAGCAGTGCCCCTGCAGAAAGGGGCAGAGTTGTGGAATATAGAACACTGAAGCTCAGAGATCTCAGCACTTTCCCAGAACTCCCTGCTGAGATAGTTGGGACCATCCATGTCTGGTCTTTATTGTGAAAAGGCTCTGCCTATTGGCAGCAGTGTCCCATGTGGGTCAAATAGGAGTCCTCTCCCAATTCTGGAATTCCATTTCATTTATTCTTTGACTACTGAATTCTTACTGACCCTTTAAAGCAAAACTCCCCTACCAGCCCCATTCAAAAACCTTTTCTAATATCCCCATTCTCTGCCTTCCCCACTATCACAGGCCTCATGGTTGAGGCAATATAGCACTGCAGATAGAGGGACCGGCCTTAGCCCTGGGAAGATCGAGGGTTAAGGCTTGTCTCTGCCACATATTAGCTCATTATGAGTAAGGCACTCAATCTCCCAGTGCTCCAAGAATATAAATTACAGACAGAGACAGAGACATAGACATCATTGAACCCCACACTGGGAATTCCCCACATTGATTAAATCACATTTCTGGGAGGGAAAAAATGCACTGATATATTATTTCATGTTATTGTTATTAGTGTAGCAATCAGTTCCCTCTACAAGGCTATAAACTCCACAAGGTTCTGATCTTACCTAAACTTCGCACACTTCCTAGAGTTAGCATGCTACTTGATCAATAGGAGCCATTTAATAAATATTTGCTTAATTGATATTGGGCTATATCGCCTTGACTAGGGGAGGTCCCTACTGGGTCAATTTAATGAATAGGAAGAAAAATATTTTGATTTGCTTGTCAATTGTTTGAAAGTGGATGGATATATTCAGATAACTTGAAGGTTTTGAGCAGTTCTGTCCATTCTCTCAGCCTTATTTGCCCCATGAATTGGTGCTTCCAAAAAAGATAGAATTTGATGAGCAAAGATAAACTGTGGTCTGAAAGATGGCAAATTTGAAATGAATACTTACTATATGATATATTTTATAACCCTATGCTATATCCCACTTAAAACACATCTAAGCTATCACACTGTCTCTAAGTACTGCAGGTGAAAGAGGCCATTCTTAACTTCAGTTGGTACCTAGTCTTTATCAGACAAACTGAGAGATGTTAAAGACTTAAAAAGCCCAGGTCTCCCATTGCATCCAAGGCCATCTGCAGTCATCCTGATCCCTCCCTGGCCACTGGACCTGGATGGCTCTGGAGGGGAAAATGAGGCAGGTGATCTTGCACAGCTCCCCATCCCTTAAATCCAATCCCATGTCACGGTATTACCTCCTGATGTCATGGTGCTCTTTGAGAATGAAGGACGAACAACAAGCCATGGCTTATCATATTGTAGAAACAATGTTAGGACAGCTAGGGCGGTGCTGTAGATACAGAGCTGGACCCAGAGACGGGTCTTCCTGGCTAGCTGTGTCCTGACTAGTAAAGACTTAGGAAGGAGTTACTTAGGAAACCATCCTGACTAGCTGTGTAATCCCGGGCAAGTCACTAATCCCTCTTTACCTCAGTTTCTTCATCTGCAAAATGGAAAAGGAAACAGAAAAACATTCCAGTATCTTTGCCTACAAAGTTACAAATGAGAACATGAAGAATTAGACATGATTAAATAATAAATGAAGCAATGTGGATACCGGAGTAATATGGAGAAATAGTTGAACTTAGAATGAGAAATCCTAATGCAAAGAGGCAAAGTTGACTTCATGTTTATCACTGAAAGTAGATAGGATATGATCTATGCTTGAACAACACCTGTACAAGAGTGTTATTTAACAGAAAAAGGATATGTGAAACAGAGGATGAAGTATTCATACACAGATAAAAAGGTGGATTTATATACGAATATCCAGTGTCCAGGAGGAAGAAACATGGTAGAGATTAATTGGGTAAATGCCAATGGAAGGAAAAATAGAAGTGAGGTACCAAAGTCAGCAGCAGAGCCAAAGTGAGGCAGGAGCAGTGGCCCCTGACATGGTGCCAGCCAACAGTGGTGGAAATAGTGATATGGAAAGACAGTCAGGTGAGGACTGTAGTAGCTTCAGGGGGTGAGATCCCTAGTGACGGGGAAAAATCACTGGATGTGGATGGTGGAAACCATCCATCCTCAGGGCTGAGCAGAAACGACACAAAGGGAGAGAAGGATTTCTAGAGCCAGGGGCTGAGAGGGGCCACTTTGCCACCAAACTTATTGGTTTGAGCCCACTATCCACAGAGACCAAAGGAAGAATGTACCCCATGGGTTTGGGGCATGGGGTTTGTACACAGTAACAAGAAGATCATACGTCAATCAGTTCTGATGGACGTGGCTCTCCTCAACAATGAGATGATTCAACTCTTCGGCCAGTGAGGTGATGGATATAAAAGACAAAATATGACACACATTTATTTTGCTTGGCAATGCACATTTGTTGCAAGGATTTTATTTTTCCTTTCTCATTGATCAGTTGGGAAGGGGAGAGGGAAAAGAAAAAACGAATACTTGTCATCGGAAAATATAACTTTAAAAATCTTATTTTTGCCATAATCTTTTCAGTTAACCCCTTTTATAAAACCCAATTGATGTGAACTTGTTGATTGATAATGGGGATCACATTGTGGGAGCTAGTAGGTTGCAGCACTAGAAACCCATCCCCTCAAGATTACTTCTAGTAACCTGAGGAGATAGCTTGGCTGCCTCGGGACTGCAAGCTACAAGTGTGAGTGTGACGGAGGAGCCTGAAGGGGGATCCAGAGAGGGGAATAGTCACAAGATAATGATGTGAATGCATAGAGAACTCACTAACAAACTAGATTAAAAAAAATAAATGTACAGGAACGTTTTGCATAACTTCACATGTGATTTTTAAATTGTAGGTGAGGATGAGGGAGAGAACCTAGAACTCAAAACTTCTAAAAACAAATGTAAAAAGAATTGTTTTAAATGTGACTAGGGGAAAATACTAAATAAATAAATAAAAAAGAGAAATGTCCAGGAAATGATAGATGGTGACAGATGAAAAAGAAGCACAGTTGAGCCCTACAGGAATATTCAGAATGAGTTGGGCTTGAAAGGAAAACTAAGGCTAACAAAAAAGGTGTTTTTGAAAGGTATATTGGGGAAAAGATAAAGTTTGAAGAAGGCACTGGACTGTGTTGGAGAGGATGGCACAATGGAAAGTCATGATGAAGGGAAGATAGAACCACTTGATTCTTAATCTTGCCTGTTCTTTCTGCCAAAGATATGATCTGTGGACTGGGCAAGAAAAAACAGAGTTGACGTTCACAAGGAGCATGGAAATAGTAATCTTCCTGTGCTGAGTGAGTTCAGTCAGGCCAGTGAACTATATTGGGGAACCGAAAGAACAGGCAGGTGGGAAGGCTAAGCTACTAGTAGTGATTTTAGAAAGATCATAAACAAGGAGAGATTCTTCCAGTTCCTAGAAGGTTAAATGTTCTGATTTCCCCTCCAAAAAGTGAAGAGAATCAGATTACTGTAGGTCAGTGAACTTTGCTTCAGTTCCTGTCAAAGTTCTAGGATAGACATTTTTTTAAAAATAGTTTTTATTTACCAGATATATGCATGGGTAATTTTACAACGTTAGCAATTGCCAAACCTTTTGTTCTAATTTTCCCCCTCGTCCCCCACTCCAGATGGCAGATTGACCAATACATGTTAAATATGTTAGAGTATAAGTTAAATACAGTATATGTATACATGTCCAAACACTTATTTTACTGTTCAAAAAGAATCAGACTTTGAAATAGTGTACAATTATCCTGGGAAGGAAATCCAAAATTAGAGGGATTGGGAACTCTATGTAGTGGTTCATAGTTATCTCCCAGAATTCTTTTGCTGGGTGTAGCTGGTTCAGTTCATTACTGCTCTATTGGAACTGATTTGGTTCATCTCATTGTTGAAAATGGTCACGTCCATCACATTTGATCATTATATAGTATTGTTGTTGAAGTAGACAACGATCTCCTGGTCCCACTCATTTCACTCAGAATCAGTTCATGTAAGTTAGGATAGACATTCTTGATCTTTTTATGTGTCCTGGGCCCCTCAAATGAACGTTTTTAAATGTAAAAAAATGACTATATAAAATGAAATGCAGAGGATTATGAAGGAAACCAATTATTTTGGAATACTAAATGCTAAAAAAATCTAGATTACATTAATAAATGATAGCTAGTGAATACTCATAAAAATATGATTTTACTCAGGATTGGTGATAATAGAATAACTTGATTTTCTTTTTTTTTTAATGGGGTTATTTTGTAGTGGCAAGAAACTGGAAACTGAGTGGATGCCCATTAATTGGAGAATGGCTGAATAAGTTAAGAGTATATGAATGTTATGGAATATTGTTGTTCTGTAAGAAATGAACAGGAGGATGATTTCAGAGAGTCCTGGAGAGACTGACAGGAACTGATGCTGAGTGAAATGAGCAGGACCAGGAAATCATTATACACAGCAACAGCAAGATTATACAGTGATTCTAATGGATATAGTTCTTCTCAACAATGAGATGATTCAGGCCAGTTCCAATGATCTTGTGAGGAAGAGAGCCATCTGCACCCAGAGAGGGGACTGTGGGAACTGAGCATGGATCACAACGTAGCATGTTCACTCTTTTTGTTGTGGTTTGCTTAAACTTTTTCTTTCTCATTTTTTCCCTTTTTGATCCGATTTTTCTTGTGCAGCAAGATAATTGTATAAATGTTTGCATGTATTGAACTTAACATTTATTTTACCATGTTTAATATTTATTGGATTATTTGCCATCTAGGGGAGAGGGGGGAGGAAGCAAGGGGGAAAATTGGAACCCAAGGCTTTTCAAGGGTCAATGTTGAAAAATCATCCTCGCATGTTTTGAAAATAAAAAACAAAATAAAAAATAATATGGGATTACTAAACTATTAATAATGTGGAATGTAAGCATCTTGAAGGTAGTGAATGAGTTTTTTTTGATATTAAAATTTCCCAGTTTTTATCTCAGACAAGTAGTAAATGCTGGACTTGGAGTCTAGAAGGTCTGAGATCAGATCCGCTTCAGATATTTATTAGCTTTGAGATCCTAAGCAAGTTACTTAACTTATGCCTTACCTCAGTTTCCTCATCTGTAAAATGAACTTAATACTAACCCCTACATCACAGGGTATTGTGAAGATAAAATGAAATAATGCTTGTAAAGAATTTTGTAAGTCATCATTGTCAACATCATCATCAATTTACAATCATAATCTGAATTCTATGGGCTTAAGTAAAAATAGCAAAATGCTTTGCATACAATTTCCCAGTTGGTTATTCCAAAAACCCATTGAAATCGATGTTCTAATTGAGAAATGAGGAAACAGTTTCAGAAAGTTGTGACTTGCCCATAGCTAATAAGTGTCTGAGGTCAGATTTGAACTCGGATTTCCTCACTCCACGTCACACCCACCATATTGCCTCTGGAGTCACCTCGCAAAGGTGGTAAGTGAACAAAGAGAAGTGATCGGCATTCCTTCCTTTATCCCCCGCTCTCTGTTATGGGTGTCCAGTGTCCCAGCCCCACCTTTGCGGAGCTCAGATGTTCTGCTCCAGCCAGAGGCAGTGTCCTCCCTTTTTCCAGCCCAGTTTCTGGGACAGCATCAGCCCATAACGTGCGGAGGGAGTTTCCTTTGTTAGAAGAACAGTTGTTCCTGCCCTATGTGGGAAGCGTCTGTGCATCCACGCGGTGACCTCAGATCCAGTTTGCCAGAGTCAGCTCATGGCGAAGCCAGAGTGAAGGACATCTCTCCTGGAATGGGACCTGCATTCTTCCCTTGTCCCGATCCGGAGTCCTGGGGAGTGGAGGGGGGATGGTGCTGGGAGAGACCCAAGCTGCCCAAGTGGAAAGATAGTCTCTCCAGGGTAAACAGAGGAATCCTGCAGAGCAAAGTTCTGTCCACAGCTTTGAAAAGACAGCTGAGGGTCAAACATGGAATTCTGAAAAACAAACCCAAATTCTACGTGGGAAGCTGTCTCAGAAAACGGGAGCTCCAGCTGTTTACTTCTTATTGCTTCCATCTTCACCATGGAACTGTTCTGCCTTTCCCAAGAATCTTCCAAATTCAAATCGGTCCGATTTCATGTGGTATTTTAAAGCACCTACTGGGTGCTAGGACTTTCCTCAAGATACAAAGACTAAAATAAACGCCCTGACCACGAGAAGCTTACTGTCTCCTGGGGGAGGCTTTAACTAACTAACAGGCCCTGAGCTTTTAGGTTAATGGAATTTAGAGAAATAAACTTAGGAAAGGAAACTTACAGCTGAGAAACTAGAGACCAAGGAAAGGAACCTTGTTTTTGGTTCTCACACTCTCTTCTCAAAATATCTTAGGAGTCACTGACTGGTTACATGATGTTTTCCCAGACAAATCTTAAGGACTGGGACCTGCCTTGTGTTTGACTTTGGATCTCCGGCACCTGTCACAGAAGATGCTTAATAAAGGCACGTTAGCACCAAGTAAGAAGCAGAACTTAGCTTAGAGCCGGCTGTCCTGCCTCCAAGGCCAGTGCTCTTCCCAGGACTTATGGAAGGTCAGCTTCAGGGGCAGGCGGGGCTTGCTGTCTTGTGTCCCTGGCACTGGCATGAAAGGTGCTTAATAGATGCTTATTGATTGATAGACATTCCCCTGAACCTTCAGATTCATATCGGGGAGGCTTTTCCCTCCCCCCAAAAGGCAGAAAATGTTGGATAGGAAACCATCTCCGTAGGGAGCCCAGGCGTGGAACAGTTGGAAGAGATTTCAGGGGGTTTGTTAAGCCATGATCAGGCAGGCGCTTCCACCATGAAGATTCTGGGTCTAGGTTTTGGCTCAGCGAACGTGGAGTCAGGAGGAGCCGTTCAAATACCACGTCTGATGCTCATTAGCTGTCTTGTCGTAGGAGAGTCACTTAGCGTTCTGATGCTCCTTCCCTCATCTGTAAAATAAGATGAGGCGTATAATGGCTGTAGTGAGGCCCAAATGAGATAATGTATCTAAAATGTATATACACATCCGCTTTTATTATTTCTGGAAAGAGTTTAGGAAAATACTTTGGGAGAGAGAAACTGGGGAGAACAGATGGCCCTTAACAGCATGGTATTTTCTCTCCTCTTGTCCCCTCCTTTCTTCTCTCCCCTCCTTCCATCCCCTTCCCTCTCCTTCCTTCTTCCCTTTTTCTTTTCTTTTCTCTTTTGCCCACTTTCCCCTTCCTTTCTCCTTCCCTTCCTTCCCTTCCCCCTCTCTTCTTCCCTTCTCTCCTCCCTTCCAACTTTTCTCCTCTTTTCTCCTTTCCCTTCTCCCTTCCTTCTCTCCCCATTCTCTCTCCTTTTTTCCTTTTCCTTTCTTTCTCTTTCCCTCCTTTCTCCTCCCTTCTTTCCCGCCCCTCCCTTATTTTTTCTCTCCCTCCCTTCTCTCTTCCCTTCTCTTTCCCTCCTTTCTCTTCTCTTCTCCCCTCCCTTCCCTTTCTCTTTCCTCCTTTCCCTTCCTCTTCCCTCCCCTTTTTTCTCTCTCCTTCCCTTCTCTCCTCCCTCTCCTCCCTTCTTCACCCTTCTCCTTTCTCTTTTCCCCTCCCTTCCTTTCCCCTTCCCTCCTTTCTTTTCTCTTCTCTCCTCCCTTCCCTTCTTCTTCCCTTCTTTCCCTTCCTCTTCCTTCCCCTCCCTTCTCCTCCTCTCTTTTCTTCCATGACCCGGTTTGTCTTTAGTGGAAGAGCGGTCTCAGCCGCCAGCCCGACGAAGAGATGCTTAACTCCCCTGTGCTGGTCTGGCTTCTCTCTCAGGCCTGTCCTCTCAGTTGCCTTCTTCCCTCTTAATCCAGTAAGCCCCCACTTCTTCAAGCCACAGGAAGGGTGGGAGGATGATGCTCCAAGCAGGAATAAATGGGGCCGCTCAGCTCAGCTTGCTGTGATTCAGTTCAGTCAAATTCCCCTTCATTCAACAAACATTGCTTGTGGACCCACTAGGTGCTGGGCTTCCTACTACATTCTGGGGCTAAAAAGAAAAAAATGAAACCAATTCCAGCCTTAAAGGATCTTAGGCTCTGGGCAACATGTACAAGCCTAAACGGGGCACATGCTACACAAAGCCATTACAGATAACCTTCCTGGGGCTGGGGAGGGAACCCAGGAGGAGCAGGATGGCATTGGGCTCCTAAAGCTGAGCCTTGGAGGAGTCGGGGAAGGAGTGGGGATGCTGAGGAGGGCGGCCACGAAGGACACTATGCAAAAGTGTGGAAGTCAGAGATGACATCCGCGGGGAGCTCTAGGGAGGACATATTACTTGGGCTGGAAAGCCAAGCATCTAAGGAAGAATAAAATGCAGATTAGATACTTTGTATCTGAGCTTACAGGCCAGAACTAGTCACTGGTGACCAGGACGAAGGGAGTTTGTTTTTCAGAGTTGGGGGGCCGAGGGCCAGGGGAAGGTGGGAGCACACATAAGGTAGGAAGCAGGGAGGGAGCATTGCTAATCCAGGTGGAAAATTAGAGACAGTCTCACCTCTCAAGGAGAGACTCTTCTGATGGGGGAGACCATCCACATTGGAACCTTTGGCTTCAAGGCGTAGAGGAAGATCCTATGATTCTCAGGCTGCGGGGGCAAAGCAGGCAGTTGGGCTTTAATGGCCCAAACCTGGCTGTTTGGCTGATGCTGTCTTAGCTCCTTCAACTGACAGGGGAAGGGGTCTCCTCTGTCCCCACTGGTAGCTTCTTTTATCCTCATCCTTAAGGTTGCCTCCAGAAGCCGGGTTAGAGCCTGTTCCCAGACCCAGAGGGTTCAACTCTCTCCCCAGCCACTCAGGGAAGGCACAAGGAAGTAGGAGCTGGGTGTGGTGGAGCACAGAAGCACCTGGGAGGATTTGGGATTCAGACCCTGGCTCTGTCTGTACAAACTGGGTGACCTTTGGAAAAATCCCTTATTTTTTCTGGTCCTTAGCTTCCTCCTCCATTAAATGAGATTAGATTCACTCATCTTTGAGATTCTGTCCAGCTGGGAATTCTAGTGGCCATTCCTGGCTACTGCTCCCTGGACTGTCCACTACAAGGGAGGTGATGGTCCCTACTCCTTGGCCCTGGGGCAGACCCCGTCCAGCGTTCTGTGTGCAAGTCTAGGCGTCATGTTGTATTAACAAGCTAGAGGGCTGATGGAGAGCTGAGTGTAGTGGAGGGCCTTGTGCCAAAGGAGAACCCCATGGAAACATTGGAGAAGGCTTCATGCAGGTAGGGAACACGAGAGAGGACCCCAAAGCCAGAGCTGGGCAGGACTTCAGAGGGGATTTCTACAGGACCCATCTGAAGAGTGGGTTATTCTACAGGAGTGGGAAAGAAGGATAGATTTGGAGTTAAAGGATGTGAATTCAAATTCTGCCTTTTCCTACAGAAAATAAATCACTTTGCTCATCTCAACCTCAGTCTCCTAATTTGTAAAATGGGGAGAATGATAGCACTCATTTCCTGGGGTTGTCCTGAAGATCAGAGAAGATATCATTTATAAAGCACTTCACAAACATTAACTTACTGGAGGGGGGTCAGCAGAAGGTGAACGACCAGGGTCTGGAGGTAGGTCTTAACACTTAAAAAACAATTTCTAGAAGCTAGAAAATAACCAGGGCAAATAACCTGTCTCACTTATAAATAAAGCAAACTGAGCCCCCCAGAGGGGAGAGTCAGGGAGCTAGGCTGTCAGACTGCACCCAACTTTCCCGACACTTAATTCAGTTCTCTTGTTCATTAGTGCATGGACTCGGGGATGAATCAGACTTAAGCCCCTTTGAGATTGCTCCTGTTGTTAAGATTTTCCAAATTCTGGCCAGCCCATCCAGTGGTCTGCATTCCCTTTCATATGAAGAAAATCACTGTCAAGCCTGAACTTCATCGGGTCACCCAGCACTAAGCCAGCAGCCACTTCTCCCCTCCACGCCGGCTGCCCTGGCAGCCTGCGCTTCCTGGGCAAGAGCCATTTTCCTTCTTCCAAAGAAGAAACTCAGAAAAATCAGAAGCCCCTAAATCTCTCTGCTCCAGAGGCATGGAGGCTCATAAAGTCTGGTTATGAAGTGTCCCGCTGTCTAAAACGATTCCTCCTTCATGGCTTGTGTCAGAACCCAACTCAGAAATCTGTTCCTTTCTGGGCAGGGATCGATGGAAAAAGAGAAGTTTTTCCACATATTTATTCTGTGAAACGTAATGTGCCGGGATGTGCACATCAAGCGTTGAGCAATTAGACATAAAAAGGGCCAGACTGGAGGAGCTGCCAGCAATCTGCTCGCTGATAATGAAGCCGTTTTATGGGGCCGCGAGCCGAACCACATACATTTCACCGTCAGCCATGAAAATGGGCCGCCACGGTTATCGGCTCGAGGGGGACCAGCTGCTGGAGGGCTGAGCAGGGTACGGAAGAGAGGCTGGCCGAAGATGCTGTCTCCTATGAGTCACCCACTCAGGGTTAAGAAGGACCCCTTTTCCCATCTCCTCATTCCCACCCTTCCTGCTCCCTTCCCCTTAAGGGAAGGGACCTCACTGCCCCGGCTTTAGTGGAAGGATCATAGTTGGAGGGATTGGGGAAAGAAGGTACCAAGCTTATCTTCAGCAGACATCCTTCCCTGACTAGGTTCCAAGGCAGTAATGGTTAAGATTGAGCAAGAAAGGCTTTAAAAAATATAGTGTTGGGACTAAAAATTACCTTATGAAAAGCTCTAATCCAATGCTGGCCTTTCGCTGCCAAAGAAACTGAAGCTGGGGAGAGGAAATGAGCCAAAAGTCATAAAGTTTAAAAGTGAAATTTGACCCAGGGCTCCTGGTTCTAGTAGAATGTAAGCTCTTTGAGGGGTAGCGAGGTGCTGAAGTGGAAAGAGCCCTGGCCTTGGAGTCAGAAAGATCTCAGTGAATTCAAATCCAGCCTCAGACACTTAATTCTTTTTTTTAGTAGCTTTTTATTGACAAAACATATGCATGAGTAATTTTTCAACTTTTCCCCTCTTTCCCCCCACCCCTCGCCTAGATGGCAGATAGCCCCATACATGTTAAATACTTTAAAGTATATCTTAAATCCAATATATGTATACATATTTATATAGTTATCTTGCTGCACAAGAAAAATTGGATTTAGAAAGAAGGTAAAAATAACCTGCAATCCAATAACAGAGACACTTCATTCTTAATACTTAGCTGTGGAACCCTGGACAAGTCACTTAACCCGGTCTACCTCAGTTTCCTCATCTGTAAAATAAGCTGGAGAAGGCAATAGCGAACCACTCCAGAATCTCTGCTGAGAAAACTTCAAGTGGGATCATCAACAGTTGGATATAATAGAAATGACTGAACCACGTATATCTGGAAAGATTCCTATACCTACGTGACAGTTTTCCTATCTCTTATTTCTGGATACCATTGACCAATGGTAGCATCTGACTAAGAGATTCCCAGGGTGGAGGACCTTGGCAAGACGGGCTATTGAGCTATTTCCCTTTTCATTTTTCCCCTTCCCAGAAGTGGAATGGAATACTTGGAAGGAAAAGGGTCCCTTAGAACTTAGCACAACACCTTCACTGCTCCTTCGATTCCTTTTGGAATATTCTCTTCGCTCACTTAATCAGAGCTGGCCCAGAGTTTGAGAGTTGGAAGAAATCAGATTTATAAAAGGATTCTCCACTAAAAATATATGCAACAAGTAATTGTCCAGCTTAGGAAAAAGGAGAATGCACTACTTGCTGATCCACCCCACACAGACCACATTATTAGGAAGTTCTCTCTGAAAGCCTTACGAAGTCCCTCATGGTTCTTGGGAACAGACGTATCAGGTCTGACCCTGTTTCACAGGAAAGTCCTTCCAGCATTGGCAGACCTGTCTCCCAGTGCCCCTTGGCCAGCTGAAGAATTCTCGCTTCCTTCAATTCCTCCATTATGGAGCGAAGGCCTTTTGTGGCCACCCTCCTTCGGACACCGGGCAGCTTAGAACTCAGACCTCGGCCCAGAATCAGACAGAGTTCTCCAGGTGTCCCACGAGAGCCAGGAGCAAGGAGACATGGAAGTGAGAGCCTCGGTGGCTCCAGGTTGGGAGAGTTTTTGTGGCTTCTATAGCAGATGGCTGACCCCTTGAGCATACCGCTCATTAGCCACTTTTCTGGAGCCCTGGTGGTCCGTCTGACTCCTTCAACCTGCACTTGGCCTTTGTCCCCAAGCACAAGACTTGGCCATTGTCTCTATTGAGACACCGCGCAATCCACAACTTCATCCTCCAGTTCCAATCATTTAATCTTGGTGAAAAGGACCGTACTCAAGGGCCCGTTCAAACCTCCTCATTTTAGGACTTGAGACCAGGAGGTATGAAGGGTCTCACCAAGACCACACAGTGTGTAAGGGCTGAACTTGAACTCAAGGCTCCTGACTCTACTCGAATATAAGCCCTTTGTTTCGGGAATCCTGTCTGGTCAGCCAACATTAAAATCAGGCAATACATCAGGAAATGATGGCTTCTCCCAATAGCCCCTTCCCCCAAAATGTGCATGCCCCTTCCCCACCAGAAGAAATCAGGTGGGTACAACATGGTCAGGAGAACTGGAGTTTGAATTCTGCCCTAGATAGGTACTAGTTATGTGACTCTGGGCAAGCCAGTTAATCTCTCTGTACTTCAGTTTCCTCATCTATAAAATGGGAATAATGATATTACCTACCTCACAGAGCCGTTTTGAAGATCAAATGAGATGATCTGCATAATTTGTGAGCCATAAAGCCCTATGCAAATTTCAGCTAGTATTCAGCAATTAGATCCAACCCAGAGACACTTCTTGGATGGACAAGCTTATTGGGAGTGAGTCTGGGGGTTCCGTGGATCTCAGCTCAAATTCAGAGGATTAACCATAATTTATACCCTTCCATGACTGGTGCCCATCCAGAGACTCCCTCTGGATTTCAGACAGTTTTCAGAGAATCCCTTTAGAATTCGGAGAAGCAGCAGGAGGTAGTTAGTGACTGGAGCGCTAGGCTTGAGAATCAGGGACTTGAGTTCCAATCTCACATCAGTTGCTTGCTATCTTTATGGCCTTGGACAAGTCACCTCTCAAGTCACACTTACAGCTGTGCGATTCCAGGCAAGTCACGTAACCTCTCTCTGCCTCGGTTTCCTCATCTGTAAAATATGGAATATAACAACACCTCCTGCAATAGGGTTGCTGAGGAAATCAAAAGAGATAATAGATGTACAGTGTTATGCAAATCTTAATGCACTATATAAATGTTTAATTAGCTACGGTAGCAACTGTTTTGAGTTTGAGATCTCTTTCTCTGAGTTCTGAGGGATAGTAGTTCAGTAACTTCTTAATTGTTATAGCTTCTTAATAGTAACTTCCGTTACTGATATATCTTCTTAATAACTATACCTTTGTAAAAAAAACCTAATTGATATTAATTGATTGAGTGATACTGGGCCATAATAGCAATAATACTGAGGAGACATTAACTAGTGCTGAGGGTTGGGAAGACCACATTGGAATGGGAACTTGGGTCAATAGCCTTCGAATGATATTCCGTAGCCATAGAACCTGGAGGGGAAGTTGAAACGATGACTTAGGATGAAGATCCTGGAGTCTACAGTCAATTTTATCTTAGAGTCCAAATTGCCTTAAGATTAGGCTTTAGAGGGGCAGCTAGTGGAAAGAGCGCCAGCCCTGAAGTCAGAAGGACCTGAGTTCAAATCCAGCTGTGTGACCCTGGGCAAGTCACTTAACCCAATTGTCTCAGAAAAATTGTCTTTGGAAAAAGAAACCTCAGCCTAGAAGGCCACAGAGAATTAGACTGGATGGCCCCTAAGACTTCTTTCCCCTCTCTGGACCCTAGTTTCCTTTTCTGTGATTTAATGAGGGTTGAACCCTAAAGTATAAGTCAGAACACCCTAAAAATGCAATCAGTTTAGACAAAAGTTCAAAATCCATCTAAGATCCAGTGCCTTCGGTTCAAAATCTGAGGAAGCTCAGGGGAAAAAACCCAAACAAACAAAAATTGAGTCGTTAGTTAATCAAAACCATGGCCTTGCGTAGACCCAACATCTGGATGCCTGACTGAATTACGGACCGAGCTGACTGGATTGACTCTGGATGTCTTGGCGAGGTACAGACGGGCACGAGGCACGTTGGAAAAGTGAGGGAAAGCTGCTGCCCAGGCCCCGAGGGGCTGGCGGTCACGGTGTGGAGGAGGCAGCTAGGACTGGGGCTGGAGAGATGGACAGATGGACGGACGGACGGGCCGATGGACGGATGGGGGAGAAGCGGGGGCGATCACCGCGCAATCCTGGAGATAAGGGACGGGGCCAGATTCAAGGACAGAAGCTTCCACCTCGCAGCTGGGGAGCCGGCAGCCCGTTCCAGGCTAGGGGGCTTCCAGAAGTCACCCCCGCCGGGCGGCCACAGCAGCAGGCCTGCCGAACAAAGGACGGCAACCTGCGTCAGCTGGAGCACGCCCGGCCTCGGCTGTGTTCTCCCACGCCATTTCCCCCTTCCTGGCCTGGGCCCCGGGTGGGGGAGCCAAGAGCCCGGCCTTGCTCCCCGAGCGTGGAGGTGTATTTGGGCGCTGACCCAGCTCCTAAAACAGATTCCAGATGACTTTCCTCCTCCCTCCCTTCCCCACCTTGACTGTTTCGGAGATTAAACCCCTTCCCCTCCTGTCAGCAGGCAGCCCAAGGGAGGGGCTCGCTGGATCACTTGCTGCTTCCAGCCTGGGGAGGCCGCTCCGGTGTGGAATACTCATCAGCCCGGGCTGGGGACTGATGCATTTCCTGGCCTGGCCCACTCTGAGGGAGATGGAGGATGGAAGGGCGAGGACCCCCCCCCCCCCCCAATCTGCATCTTCCTCTTGGGCCCTCGGCTCCTTCTGGCTGCGTCTGACATCAGATGGGAGTTCGAATCCTGTCCTTCTGGGCTGTCTCAGGGAGCTGGAGGAAGGGAGCACTCTTCTTGGGACCTCAGCTTGCTCCTTTCTGAAATGAAGAGCTGGACTGGAGGCCGAGGCTCTGG
This sequence comes from Sminthopsis crassicaudata, assembly GCF_048593235.1. Taxonomy (NCBI): domain Eukaryota; kingdom Metazoa; phylum Chordata; class Mammalia; order Dasyuromorphia; family Dasyuridae; genus Sminthopsis; species Sminthopsis crassicaudata. Next base: position 634,493,393 of record NC_133618.1, on the reverse strand, counting down.
GAGCAGAGATGAGAAAGCTGAGGAACAGAGAGCTTGTGGCTCCTGGGGAACCAGTGACTAAGCTGGGTTCTCCCCTCCCAGTCAGCTCTCTTGCCTCCCATAATGCCAGGACTTTAGAGCTGCCCTTGGGGCCATCTGGGCCAATTCCTCTATTTTACAGAGGAGGAAACTGAGACTCAGAATTAAGTAGCTTCCCTCAGAGGCAGCCGGACCTGAACCCATGCCCTCGGGTTCCAGATTCCCACGCTGGGATCTTGTAATTCTGAGTCTTGATTTTATTTCTCACAGAGCATCAGAGTTCTGTTCTGGGACCTCAGGAAGCAGAGCCCTCCATCGGAGCGCTGGGTCCCAGCCAGGAGATCTGACTTCCGGCTCTGGCTTCGCCACTGACGGCTGGTGATTCCCTGGATAGGGTGCCGGACCAAATCTGGGCCCCAGACCCTTACTAGCTGTGTGACCCTGAACAAGTCACTTTGCCCTGGTTTCCTCAGTTTCCTCATCTGTAAAATGAGCTGGAGGAGGAAACTATCCAGTATCTTTGTCAAGAAAACCTCAAATGCAACATGTACGAGGCTCTATACTAAGTACCTTGCAAATACTGTCACTTGATTCTCTCCAGTGGGTGCTATTGTTATCTTCATTATTACAATTGAGGAAACTGAGGCAGAGAGAGGTTAAATTTTTGGCTAAATATCTGAGGCTAGATTTGAATTCAGGTCTTCTGACTTCAGGGCCAGCACGCTGCCCACTGCACCAGCTATTTACTATTTGGGGGACATTAAGAGAGGCATAAATGACTTCCAGGGATTTAAAACAAGTGCTCTGCTGCTCTCTGGCTTGGTCACACAACATCAGGAATATGGGCACAGCAGGGAGTACAGCCGAGGAACGATATTTATCAGCTGGAGAGTGTCCCTAGGTGGGGAAAGGCCTTGTGCCCATGGGAAAAAAGGATGCATTGAAGAAACTGGGGGGTTTAGATTGAAGAAGAGACACGAGACCTTTCTTTGGGGAGCTGAGAAGAAGTTACAGATGAAGGAACATTTCAGAGGAGGAAATGTTGGGGCAAGAGAGGGATTTTCCATCTGTACCTGGAATTCCAGCACTCTCGAGCTGGGAGACTGTGGCGGACACCCTAAAAAGGACCCTCCACAGAACTCACCAGCCTGTGGTAGTAGAAGAGGGCTTAGATTTGTCCTATTGGACCCCAGAAGGCAGAACCAACCAGGGACAGCGGGCGGAGGTGGCAAAGACAAGTCTAGTTTTAATAACAATTAGAGATATCCATAAGTGTACTGGGAGTGCCCATGGCATGCTCAGGCTCCTAAGAAACGCTTGTTGATGGGTTAATCAGTTGGCTGCTGATGGCTGCCCTCCCACTGGAGGGCATCTGAGAGCTGCACAGTTATATGTTGATGTATGGAGATGGAGAATCCTTTTTGGGGTGTCCACTGTGGTCCCTCCCAGCTGAAAAGTGCTAGAATTCTGGGGGGAGATGGAGAGACCCCCCTCTTGCCTCAACATCTCCTCCTCTGAAATACTCCCCCCCATCTTTAACTTCTTCAGGGGATTGATATGTATTTGGGGAGACGGCAATATTCCTGGATGCAAAAGGATACTCTGGGAACCCCAACCCAACCCTTCTCCCCAGCATAAAATCTGGACGAGCAGCTGTGAGGAGCCGAGACTTTGGTAGGACTGTATCCCTGATCCCCAGCACTTAGCAGCCCTCATGGCTTTCACCTCCCTTCTTTCCATGAACCAGTTCCCCATTTTTAGCCCCCGTTCCTGGGCCTGGGAATACTTATCATCAGTCGAACGTTCCTTGCCCACATGTTGAAAGTCCAAGCCCTCTGGGGTGAGCTCACCTCTGGTCCTGGCCCCTCGAACCACACCCTTGGCCCTGCCCCCATCATCAAATCCTCCTCCCAGACTGAAGCTGTCTCCGGTGATGTTCAGGGATGAAGTCTGACTCCAACGGCAGGTGGTGATTTGGACTTTGGAAAGGTTCTCGCAGATCATCTGGTCCAATTCTCACATTTTACGGAGAAAGAAACTGAGGTCCGCAGAAGGGAATCAGAAAGCGGGTCCAGATCGAACATTTTTTCCTAATAAGAGGGGTTGAAAGGAAGAATTGTTTTCACATTACCTTCTGCATCTCCAAGTCCATATTTAATGATTAGCACCCAAGGAGAATCGCTGGGGGGGGGGGGCCCTCAGCCTTTCCCTTTCCAGTGTTTCTAGGCTTTCTTAAAGCCTGGCCAAGCCTCAGGGTAATTTTCAGAGCCAGCATCTCGTCACTACTGGGAGGATGTGGGGGAGTGGAGGAAGGGGATGACAGGAAGCAGAAAGGTGAATCCAAGTGGCTGAAAGGTTTCCCTCTGTCTCTAAGAATCAGGGGAGACGGTGCTGACCACACAGAGCCAGGCAAGCCGGGATTCAGGGCCCTGATTGGCTGGAAGTGAGGGCCGGAGAGCATCAGTTGAGGTACGTGAGTCAACAGCTCTTCACAGATCCCGAAAGGACCTTTGGTGTGTTGGGCAGGCCTATGGCCCGTCCACCACAAAAGTGCTGGGAATGGGGTTGGCAGAAGAAGGTTGGCCCCTGCCATTCCACTGCCCGATCTGGGCTTCCTCGGGGAAGAGGAAGCGGAGATCAACAACGGTGGTGGGCACAACATCTTGACCCTGAGCACCCCCTAAGATGGGGTGATGCTGCCTGGAACAATAGAGGGATGGGGGGCAAAGAATGAGGGGAGATCAATGTGATCGGGAATGCTGGATTCAGGCTAAGAAGAGGGTCTGCGGAATAACGAGCCACAGAGAGGGAGCAAACCTGGACAGCGCTTTTCATTTGTAATGCGAGTCTTGTGGGCCGTGCAGGTCTGGGGGAAAGGGCCAGATTTCTTATTAACCCTGTCTGCTCCCCTCTTCTATCAAAGTAATTATATAGATCTCTGGGGATGTGAGACCCATCAAAGGGAAAAGCTTTCTTGATCATCCATGGGTATGGATGAGTCTTTTCTGTGTTCTATGTCAATTTTGAATAAAAGCTATTCTCCATTATATGTTTTCTTATTCTAGAGTACTCTAGATAAGAACCAGAGATAAACCAAATTCTTGTGTTCCCAAGGCCCGAGTCCTGGGTGCAGACCAACAGGAGCCATATGGATTCCTGGAGAAACTCTGATGTTTGAACCAAATGAATGTGGATTCAGAGCTTCGGTAAGGGGTCACGGTACATGAATTATTTCTTAAGGGTTTCAGGATAAGAAATGGGAGCCTAGGAAGGTTTTTCTGTCTTTGGCAGTGAGAGTGGGAAAGGTGAGTAGTGCAAAGATACAATGAAGATCGAATCTACAAGACTCCAGGCCTCTCTTGGTGATAATATAAATGAACTTTGAGCTCCTCCTCTTTCTGCAGTCTCCTTCTTTCCATTCATTCCTTCAAGCCCTTAAGAATGTCATCTTTGTGTGTGTGTGTGTGTGTGTGTGTGTGTGTGTGTGTGTACATGAGGCAATTGGGGTTAAGTGACTTGTCCAAGGTCACATAGATAGCCAATATTAAGTATCTGAGGCCGGATTTGAACTCAGGAACTCCGACTTCAGGACCTGTACTCTATCCACTGTGCCATCTAGCTGCCCCTGAGAGTGCCATCTAGCTGCCCCTGAGAATACCATCTTGTTCAAAGGGAGGGTAGGTATTAATGTGGATGGAGCACTGGACATCAGAAAGATATGAGTTCATATCCGGCCTCAGATACTTTATTTTATTCCTTTGAGTGTGAGGCGTGAGCCAGTGGCCCCCCCCCCCCTCAGGTGAGGAGAGATGCTCCTTTTCACCAACCTAACTCTCTCTGTCTGAGAGGTTAAGAGGAGCCATCTCCCCTATAGTGGAGGGGACCATCACATCTTCTCTCTTGGGGCGTAATGGCTGTAAAACGGGAGAAGTGGATTAGAGAGCCTCCAGTGTCCTTGCGTGCTCTGAATCCTAAAATTTCCTCAGAGCGGCGCATTTAGGGAATTTTCACAGAAGGACGTTATTAATATTAGTATCCATCTGCACCAGAGGACTGATGATTTTGAAGCTAGAATGGAACTTTAAGTTCATTTCCAAAGAAGGAAATTGACCCCGAGAGGGGGAAAGATTTGCCCAAAGTCCTCCTCTTCGGGAATTTTATTGGTAGGAAGTAAGGCAAATGCCTCCAACTTTTCCATCTCTTCCTGGATTTTTTCAATTTTGTTCCTCTGTATGCATGAGGGAAGGAAGGAAGGGAAGAAGGAAGACAGGAAGAGGAGAAGGGAAGGAAGGGAGAGAAGAGAGGAAGGAAAAAAGGCTAAAGGAAAAGGAAGAAAAGAGAGGGGAGGGAGGAAGGAATAAACAAATTTCAACCCCTTATTATATGCCAAACACTGTGCTAAGCACTGGGGCTACAAATAGAAAGATGAGACAGTTCCGGCTCTCGAGGAGCTCCGTGTTCTAATTGGGGAGAGCACATGCAGGAGGGTGGATGGAAAGGCCCTGTGGTCCTCAGGGTCAGACGGCAACGCCCGGATATTGAAGGTGTTGTGTCTGTTGCTCTCCCTCCTATCTTACTGAAAGACCTGCATTTAGTGACTCCTTATTCATCCAAGTGGCCCGAGGAACCGTGTCCACTCTGTAACAGGGAGAACAGAGAGGCCCGATTCCCCATTTGGAAGAGGGCAGTGAGCCTGCCGGTCAGAGGGGAGGTGGGGCTCTGGCTTTCCTTCCACAGATTTGTGAATGGGGGTAGGGATGGAGTCAGCTTTCAGCCAGGAGGACTAAAGAGGAAGAGGTCATAGGTACAAAGATTAGGGGAAAATGGAAATCCTGGTGGAATCTAGGTCAGGAGAAAGAGATCCTTGGGGATCTTACATCAGTTAAAAATTATATATTTAGTATTTTCCCCAGTTACATTGAAAACAATTTTTACATTAGTTTTTAAAAATTTTGAGTTCTAGATTCTCTTCCTTCTCCCCACCTCCAACCCCCATTAAGAAACCACATGTGAAGTTATGCAAAACATTTCCATAAAAGTCATGTTGTGAAAGAAAACATAGATCACCCAACCACCCTAAAAACAAAACAACAAAACAAAAATAAAAAACCCTCAAGAAAAATAAAGTTAAAAAAATAAAGAGACACACAGAGAGAGACAGAGACAGAGAGACAGAGACATAGAGAGAGACAGAGAGAGACAGAGACAGAGAGACAGAGAGAGACAGAGAGAGAGAGACAGAGACAGACAGAGAAACAGACAGAGACAGAGAGAGAGAGACAGAGACAGAGAGGCAGAGACAGAGAGAGAGACAGAGAGAGAGACAGAGACAGAGAGAAAGGAGAGAGACAGAGACAGAGAGAGACACAGAGAAAATGAGAGAGACAGAAAGAAACAGAGAGAAAGTAAGTATGTTTCAATCTGTATTTAGAGACAATCAGCTGCTTTTCTGGGGACGGATGGGATTTTTATCATAAGTCCTTCAGAGTAGTCACGGATGGTTGTACTGCTGAGAATAGCAAAGTCATTTACAGCTGCTCATCCAGGACCATTGCTATTACTTTGTACACAGTGCATTTCACTTTCCTTGAGTTCATGGAGGACTTTCCAGGTTTTTTCTGGGAGTTTCCTGCTCATCATTTCCCATAGAACAATAATATTCCATCATAATCACACACCACAATTTATTCTGTCATTCTCCACTCAATGGGCATCCACTTAGTTTCCATTTTTTTGCCCTGCGAAGAGAGCTGCTATAAATATTTTTGTACACAAAGATGCTTTTCCTTCGAAAAACCTCTCTTAGGATTCATGCCTAGTAGTGTTATTGTTAGGTGAAAAGAAATGCATGAATTTATAGCACTTCGGGCATGGATCATCTATTTTGATCATTTATCAATTGGGGCAGAGTTCTTATTTTTTTATAAATTTGACTCGGTTCCTTCTGTGTTGAGAAATGGGGTCTTATCAGAGAAACTTGAAGAGCACCATTATTTGAGGGTGAGATGGAGGAAGGATCTTCCCATCACAGGGATTCCTCTCAGCAAAGTACAAAGGAGTAGAAGGGGGTCAAGAAGATTCTTTCAGACCCCCTACAGCACCCTTGCTTGTCATGAATTCAGCTTGGGAGCTCAGCAGGGAGGATGTAACCAATGACCTCTGTCCTTTCTCCATCCACCCAAATGGAATCTACAAGCATTGATGAAATACCTACTATGTGCCAGGCACTTCACTGGGGCTGAGATACAAAGACAAAAATAAAACTGTCCCTGCCTTCAGGGAGCTTATTCTACCTGGGAAAATATACACACATATTAGCTTTTAGGAGATATATGCAAAGTTTCCACAAGATGCTGTGGCGAGGGTAGCAGAGGAGCCTTCAGGAGGGGAAAAAGAATCAGAAAACAAAGTAAGTGGCAAAGAAAAATAGTAAGCACAAAGCTGTAATTTGAAGTGACTCTAGGTCATGAAAGGATGCCTGATTTCTGTTTTCTTTCTTTTGCTGGAGTACCCATAAATAGCTCATGGCAATGACCCACGGAGTAGAAAAGGTACCAGCCCTCTCATTTTACAGAAGAGAACACTGAGTCTCAGAGAGAAGAAGGGTCTTTCGGCTACTTTCCAGAGAAGTCGCAGATATAAGCTGAGTCTTATGGCTTCAAGTCAGCCAAGCTTGTCTCTGCTCCTGTTCCCAGGGAATGATGGGAGTTTTATCACTGAGCTGACCCAATACCACCTCCGAGAGTCGGGAGCTTGGGCCGTCCCCAATGGGACCTTATCTAGACGGGGCAATGACATGGCCGATGGACTAAGAGGAGAGCCACTGTCCCCCAGCCAAGCATCTCAGCTTAGCTTCAGAAATGGCAACATTCTGGGGAGGAGAACCCTACGTGAGATTGTGGCTAGAAACTGCAGCTGATGTGAGAGAAGGGGGGCTCCTTCTGGGCCTCCTCCCTTCCCCGGCTCCCCACTGCCCTTTGGGGTCTCCCATGACGGTTTCCTTCTCCATAGATAATGGATTAAGCTCATGGCTCATTCCCGCTGGGCACAAGGACGGTCGCTGATGACTTTTCCTCTTCTGCCTGGGGCAGGTGTGAAGTCTGTCTAGCCAAGCGCAGTCTGTCTGGCTTTCTCCTGCTTCCCTTCCCAGAGTGTGACCTCAGCCCCTTCTCCTCTGGCTCAGCGCGTATCAAACGTCCCAGCCAGCCGCCAGCCAGCCTCTCCCCCGAGAGAAGGGGATGAATGGAGACTCTGAACAGAGGTGGCTCAGTTCGGTCCTGGGGGCTGGAATTCCTGTCAGGAGTGGACAGAAGTGCTTTTCTTGAGGTACTTAGCAAGGAAATTTAGAACTGGGGTTAGAAGTTCAGCCTGTCAGTCAGCCAAGAAACATTTATTAAGAGCTTCCTATGGGCTAAGTGATGGAGTCCTCAAACAAATGTCAAAGCTGGAAAAGAGGAGCGCTAGAAGGAAGCTTGGAACGTGGAACGTCAGAGCGGGGAGGACCGTGGGAACGCAGAGCATCCGAATTAGGAGGGACCTCAGGACACGAGACCCAAAATACGATGAGCGATGGCTCAGTATAAATTGTCAAAGCTGCAAAGAACCTTAAAACACGGAAGGAACGAGATCAGAACTGCAAAGAAGAGCTTAGAGCACAGACTGCAAGACATTGGAGCTGATAGGGAGCCACTGCAGCTTATTGAGTAGAGGAGTGGATGGTGGGCAGATCTGGGCTTCGGGAAAGTCTGTTTGTCAGCTGTGTGAGGGGAGGACTGGAGCAGTGAGATTTGAGGCTGGGAGACCCTATCTTCACCAAGGGGCTGTGGGAATGGAGAAGGGGACAGATGTTAGTGATGTCATGACTTCGCAAATGAACTGGATTGAGGTGAGGGGAACCTGGGCAGGGTCACCAGCCTCACTTTCTCCTTCGGAACCATCGGGGTTCAGTGTGAGATGTAGCTCAGGACGATGGAAGACCCAGGATGCAGCGGGAGACGTTGGCCTTTTTATATGAGTAAATGCCCAAAGGAGGCACCCGTGGGTGTGGCAGGAATCCAGATGCGGGAGAGCCCCTCGTGGGCTGAGACGGGCAGTCAAGTCTCCTCCAGGTGATGGACACTGAGGCGGGCTCTGAAGGGGGAAGTATGGAAGGACCGGGTATTCCTGGCAGAGTCACCTGTGTCCGTAAGGGTTTGGAGGGGCCATGATTGTGATCAGGATGGGAGACAGGGGCTTTGTTGTCCAGGCCAAGGTTTTGAGGGGCATGATAAACATTTTCAGTCCCAAACACAGAAATCACTTGAATTTAATGAGAATAAATCATTTAAAATAGGCAGCTGGGAGCTTCCATCTCTGCTCCTTCCCCCTGAGCACCCCAGTTTTATTCCGTTCTGTGCCTCCCCCACTCCCTATAGTAGCTGCGCCATCTACCTTGGGACGTCCATCATCTTCCCATTGCCAAATGAACTGAGCACACTATTTTGCCCTTAATACAAAATTTACTACTTCTAATCCTGCCTTGTGATCCCCATCAACTTTCAGGACGCTAATGGCTTCTCTCCCCAGCAGCTTTTCACTCCCTTCTTATCTGGCTGAGGTTCATGGGTTATTTTGAACTCCCTCCTCTGAATCCTCAAGGGCACTCTGTGGTCTTGAGACTATCCTTGCCACCTGGCGGGCTCCAGGGTCACTCTGGATGCCATGTCCCCACCTAGTGGGCCTAAGGGTCAGTCTGGACATCATGTCCCTACCTGATGGTCTCAAGGTTTAGTCTGGATGCTGTGTTCCTACCTGGTGAGTTCAAGTGTCAATCTGGATTTTGTGTCTCTACCTAGAGGACCGCAGAGTCAGTCTGGGTGATGTGTTCCTACCTGATGGGCCCAAGGGTCATCCTGGATGATATATCCCCACCTAGTGGGCCCCAGGGTCAGTCTGGACGTCATATCCCCACCTGATCTGCCCAAGGGTCAGATTGGATATCATGTCTCACGTGGTAGGCTCAAAGGTCAGTCTGGATCCCATATCCCCACCTTATGGGCCCAAGGGTCAGATTGGATATCAAATCCCCATCTAGTGGGATCAAGGATCAGTCTGGATTCCATGTCCCCACCTGATGGGCCAAAGGGTCATCCTGGATACCACATCCCCACCTAGTGAGCCCCAGGGTCAGTCTGGACGTCATATCCCCACTTGATGGGCCCAAGAGTCAGATTGGATATCATGTCCCCACCTGGTGGGCTCAAAGGTCAGTCTGGATGCCATGTCCCCCACCATGGGCTGAAGGGTCATCCTGGAAACCACATCCCCACCTAGTGGGCCCCAGGGTCAGTCCAGACGTCATGACCTGCTACTTCATCCTCACTTAGGCTGGCCTGATGCTTAGGGAGGCTGCCAAACAGATCACTTGGAGGGAGGGCCATGGGATGCGATGGCAGGGCTGGAGAGGGGGAGAGGGGCCGGGAGAGGAGAGTCCAGCTTCCCCAGGGCATTTAGTTTCTGGAAGACAGAAGCAGCAGGTGCAGCTCAAATTGCAAAAGCCCGGGAAACATATGCCGGTCGGTGCCTTTCAAGCTTTCCTTGTTCAAAAAGCAGCCCAACAAACCCCATCCTTCTCCCTGGAGTTCATACATCTTTGAAGCTGCCCTAATTTCTCAAGTCTCCAGGCAGAGACAGACATTTAGTGTGTTTGGTCAGGCCCGTTGCCAGCCAGCGGTCCCTTGCCCCTCCGGGCTCGGCCTCCCTGCTGCAGTCCTGCTCCCAAGCACGGACATATGTTGTTCACACAGCAGTAAATCACAGGCCCTTTTTTCTTCTCCTCTGAGGAGAAGAGGGCTCGGGGCATCCCGGAGCCTGGGGAACAGGAGGGAAAGGGACAGCCCCTGGAGTGAGAGCCTCTGCCTCCCCCACCCTGCCCTGGGGCCTTGAACAAACAGCTTCTTTGGCTGAAAAGCTGGGGGGGAGAGATTTTTTTTTGGGGGGGTAGATGGATCTGAAAGGGCTGGGGAGGGGATCCAGAGGAACAGGTGGCTGAGGGATGCCACGGGGACTGTCCTGCCTAGGGGTCCCAGCAAGGGGAAGGTGACAAAGGGGTGGGGCTGCTCTGGGAGGCCCCCGAAAAGGGAGGGTGGGGAGAGAGAGCTGAGAGCTGAGGTATGGCCACATGCTCCTGAAATCGTGGGGGAGAGAGCTGGGAAAGTCCAACCTTCTCATTGTACAGAGGAGGAAACTGAGGCACAAAGCCTTGTTCTAAGTCACCCAAGTAGGATGTGGCAGGGCAGGGATTCATCTGAGCCTCTAGTGATCCCACTCAGTCACCATGCTGCTTCTTAAGTGACCCACAGCCCTGCCTGAACGGCTCCAGCGACGGGGGCCCTCACCACCTCACTGAGAAAGGCTGCTCCCACTTCGGGACAGCTCTCCTCCCTTAGGGACCTTCTCTGAAGCATGTACCCATTTCTCCTGTCGGCCCACTGGGGCCAAGCGGGGGGGGCAGTACCCCTAAACCTAGAACAGCCTCTGAGAGGCTTGAAGAAAGTTAATGTTCCTCCAAATGTCTCCTCTCCCCACCCCAAGCTAGAAATTCTCAGTTACTCAAATGGTCTTTGTCTGGCACAGCCTGAGATTTTCCACCATCATCTGGACACAAGGCATCTTGTCAATACTTTTGTAGATTATTGGTGCCGAGAACTGAGCACAGAATCCCATCAGGGAAAAGGACAGTGGAACCATTCCTGCCTTTGTTCTATAAATTCCCCTCCTTCCTTTCCTTCCTTCCTTCCTTCCTTCCTTCCTTCCTTCCTTCCTTCCTTCCTTCCTTCCTCCCTCCCTCCCTCCCTCCCTCCCTCCCTCCCTCCCTCCCTCCCTCCCTCCCTCCCTCCCTCCCTCCCTTCCTTCCTTCCTTCCTTCCTTCCTTCCTTCCTTCCTTCCTTCCTTCCTTCCTTCCTTCCTTCCTTCCTTCCTTCCTTCCTTCTTTCCTTCCTTCCTTCCTCTCACCCTCTGTCCTTCCCTCTCTCCTTCCTCTCTTCTTTCCTTCCTCTCACCCTCTGTCCTTCCCTCTTTTCCTTCCCTCTTTTCCTTCCTTCCTTCCTTCCTTCCTTCCTTCCTTCCTTCCTTCCTTCCTTCCTTCCTTCCTTCCTTCCTTCCTTCCTTCCTTCCTTCCTTCCTTCCTTCCTTCCTTCCTCCCTCCCTCCCTCCCTCCCTCCCTCCCTCCCTTCCTCCCTCCCTCCCTCCCTTCCTTCCTTCCTTCCTTCCTTCCTTCCTCCATTCCTCCATTCCTTTCTGCTGGTCTCCCAGTCTCCAGTCCTTCCCTTCGCATTCTATTCTCTGAACAACTGCTAAATTCCTCCCACCGAAGCCATTTCTAATCCTATCACTCCTCAATGGCTCCCTGTGGCTTCTAGGCTTCTTGTGAGCTTCCACCAAGCTCAGAGAAAATGATCAGAAATTTCCCTTGTAATTTCCTTTATTTTTTGTTTCCTTTCTTCCTTTTCATTGTTGGCTTTCCATGGACCAGGTTCCCAAACAAGATGCAGCTACCTTTGTTGGCATCTTTTTAATCCCAGGAATTGGGAAACTCTAGCCACTCTGCAGCCAGAATGAAATTTAAATGAAAAAAAGGGGGGTTTTTAAAGAAAGAAAAATGAGGAATGGGGGAGAACTTAAAGCATTTTTTAAAAACTTCATAAAAATGGAAAATAAAAAGCTTTCTTGTATTAAAAAATTGGCATGGAAAGCCTCTCCCAGCCTGGTTCCAGCTTCTTTCCAGGCTGCTTACATCTGACTCCTGCCCGTGCTTGGAATGCCTCCCCCCACCTCTGTCTTTTGGGACTGCTGGGGCCCTTCAAAGTTCCCACCAGAAACTTCCTCCGATGGGAATTTGTTCCTAATTCCCTGAATTGTTAAGGATTTTTCCTTTTGCTGCCTCCCCCTTCCAGCCACCATCCCAAGAGAGCAGAACCTCCTCAAGGGCAGGAACTGTTTGCTCTTTTCTCTTTGTGTCTTTAGCATCTAGGGCTTCAAATGCCGGCCTATTAGATTAGGTTTCCTCGTTGCTCCAAGTGAGCAGAACTTTTAAATTTTCCATCTGTTTAGTCAGAGATTTGAGAAACCAGCTCCCTTCCTAGGAGGCTCCTCCCTGTCCTCTTGATATGGAGGCAGCGGGACACCCTGGCTTTGGAAGCCGAAGACTGGGTTAAATTCCACCTGACATTTACTGTCTGTGTGACTTTGAGCAAATCAATTCACTTCCCTGGGCCTCAGTTTCCTCATCTATTGAGTGGGGGGGCAGTGTTGGACTAAAAGCTTTCTGAAGTCTCTTCCAGCTTTGGAGCCACAGTTATGTTATTGGTCTCTCCCTTAATGAAGGGAAAAGCTGGCTGTAGTGTCATAGAACTGATCTTAGTCTAACTTCATTTTACCAAAAAGGCAGTTGGAGGGAAAGAAAGATCTGGGGGTCTTGGTGGACTTGAAGCTTATTGTAGTATTTCCCGGGATGGGGAAGTGACCATCCGAGGTCTCCCAGTAGGAGCAAAGCCGGGACTCCAACCCAGGCCTCGGGAGTCTCCCATCCTTCCCAGCCCCTGGTCCTGCCGGCCACGCCGCGGCCTCCTCCCGCACAGGTTTGCTCACGGCGCCTCGCATCTGGTTTCGTTTCTCCTCGGCCGGAGCTCGCGTCTCTGCCTCCCTCAGGAAACTTTTGGGAAAGGAAGCCCTGGAACCATCGCTGGAATCCTTGCTTTTAAAGCGCCGGCCCTCTTCCTGCCCTGGCGCTGACCCGGGACAAGCCGGCCTCCCCCAGAAACCCTTGTTTTCCCCTCACGCGGGGGAGCCTGAGCACCCCGGGGGGCGGTAGGCAGGGTGGGCACCGGATCCGTGGCGAGGGGCTCTCTCTGCACCCCCGTCTGGGCAGGAAGAGAAGGCTCCGTTTCTGTTCTGAGAGAGAAGGCGGGTGATGGCGGAGGCGGAGGAGGAGAAACGGCAATTATGGAAAGAGGGAGAATTCAGGGAGGGCGGCGCTGGCCCGGACTGTTACCTTTACCAGCCGAGCCCCTTGGACAAGCAGTTTATTTTCTCCGAGACTCATAAAATAACAACAATAATAACTAACATTTACATAGCGCTACAGTGTGGCGGGCCCCATGCTAAGCATTTTACAATTATTATCTCTTTTGATCCTTACAGTAACTGAGGGAGTTTGCCCTTTTTACAGATGGGGAAACTGAGGCAAGGAGCTGTGCAGTGTCTTGTCTGGGTTCACACCTTCAGTGTTCGGTGCAGGAGTAGAACTCAGCCTTTGTGCCTGCAGCTGTGACACTTTCTCCTTAAGGTCCAAAGCCGCCTAGTTTGGTCTGTGCTCTGTGGAGGTCCAGCAGACTCTGCTTAAATTCTCCCAGTGCCGGAGAACTCGTTCCTCTGAGCACCGCAAGGGGCTTTCCCTGGGGGCCAGAGACACAGAGAGGGATTTGCCCCCTGCCCCACCCCCCTCCCATCTCCATCTTGATGCAATTAAGAAAATAAGAGGCGATAACCCAAGCAAGGAAGGATTAGTATGCTAATGAAGCATGAGAACTTGTTAACACCCGCTATTCCCCCCACTGACTGGCGAGAGCCCCCTCCGCCAAATGCTTGCGAGGCTTGTTCCTAAAAAAAGTGTGATGGCGCATAATGAGGGGCCCTGCCCTGGGTCTGGAAGATGCACAGGGATTCTGGAACTGTTTCCTGCTGCTTCCCGTGCGGGGGGGGGGGGGGCCGGGACCGCGTGCCCACAAAAGGCACGGACGCCCAGTCCTGCCCGCTTCCTCTCTGGCAGACACCAGGGAGGCTGTAGTCTCGGCCTCCAGGTGGGGAAGGACGCCCCGTGGTGGCCCGAGCGTGTGTGGGACCCTGACGGAGAGACGCCACCCTCCGTACCCCAAGACTCACCTGCCAGTGCCCCTGTGGGCTGGCAGTGCCCCCATCTCTGTACCCCACGGTTACCTCCGCGGGGGCTGCAGCCGCTCGAACTACCTCGCTTGGAAATCTCTGTCCAGGTTTCAATGTGAGCTTGGGATCAGCAGTACTAGGGCCTGATTTATTGTGATGTTGTCTAGGTTTAAGAAAGTGCTGGGGAAGAGGTCAATGAGACCGGTTACGTTTAAAAGTGTGTCTGTGGACATGTTTCTCCAATCTGCTCAGTAGTTCTCAGCAGTGTTCTGAACCACCCCCTTCCCACACAAGCTCAGCCTGGGGGGGATAAGGACACACAAGCATCGTTCTCCACTGTATCCCAGACGAGGGGACCGCGTCTCAGAAAGGACCACGGAGTCTCAGCTAGAAGGGATGTCCAGGTGACGGAGGAGGCCCTGGGGCCTCCAACCCTGTGTCTAATCCTTCCTCCGACCCCGGGGGCCTGTGTGGTCAGGAAAAAGGCCTTTGACCTCTCTGAGATTCAGTAAAAGGAGGGCAGTGCCATCTGGCCCTCTCTGCTGCCCCTCAGACTCATTATGAGGATCTAGAGCGCTGATGTTTGTGAAGCCTTCGACAACCACCTAAAAATGCCAGCTATTGTTCCTTTTATACACGAAGAAACTCAGGCTTGCAATGGCTGAATAACTTGTTGAAGGTCACAGAGATATTAAAGGTCAGATTCTTGGCTTGGATTCACCAAAACCTCCCCTGAACTACGGGAAGGCGGCAGACTGGAGGCTCCGTCACAGACCCGAGATTCCCTCAATCTAGGGACCCTGAAGAATGTTGTTCTCCCCTCTAATGTGGCCCCCCTTTTCTCCTCACTATGGAGCAAGGGAGACCCCCTGCTTCTCTGGGTTTCCCTTGTCTTTCCACAGAGAGGTCTCTGGGGGAACAGGATGACATTCCAGGCTGGGCAAGTGAGATGGGGGAGTGACCTGAACAAACCCAGTTTGTCTGGAGAAAAAAAGGATCTGAGGATCTTGGTGGCCTCCAAGATTACGAGTAATCACCAACCAAAAGAGTCTGACGAGATCCTGAGCATCCTGAGGGTGCAGCATCCAGGCTTAGCTGGGGTGATCGTCCTGTTGTCCTCCGCCCAGGTCCAACCACGTCTGTGGGGGTACACAGTACGGTGAGAACACACCTTGACCTGTAGTAAGGAGCCCTGGATACAAATCTAGACCTTTTTTCACTTTGGGCAAACGATTCCCCTTCTAGAGTGCCTCAGTTTCTTCATCTGTAGAATGGGAGTAATAATACTGACATTCATTTGGTCAGTGGGCAATAGTAAGCCTTGAAGAGTCACAGAGATGTGGGTTGTTTGGATGTGGTTTCAGATAGGATCAGTCTTAATTTTGATTGAATATTTGCTCTTGTCGATTTTTAAACTAAATTTGGGATAGATGGACAGAAACACGTGGATTTTCCGCATATGATTTTCGTGACTTTAGGCAAGCCCTTCCCCTTTCTGGCCTTAGTTTCCCGTGTGTGTGAGGGAGGGAGGGGGAGGATTAGAAGAAACGATCTCTCTCCTTCCAGCTCTAAGTCTGTGATCATCCAGGACTCTCCGGGGATAGACGGTGGGCAGAAGGTTAATGCGACATTTACAAACCTTCTCTGACTGCACGGATTAACCCTTTACCTCTGAGTAGGTAGGACTGCCATGGCCTGGGACAAACGCTGCTTTGGGCAATTCCCTTCTCAGGGAGACTCAGTTTCCCCCTGGGGACCCCTGCCTGTTTTACTTGTACGGTCCAGTGTCATTCTGATCTGCCGCTCCCCTCTCCGGACCCCAGCTGGGAGCCCCCCCTCTCCCGGCCTGTCCAGCCTGTGACTCGGGGATTTATTTCTGCCTGCCAGCACCCAGCCTTTCCTTTCTCCCTCTTTATTTATGTCTCTTCCCCTTTCATCTATGCTCGGGGCCCAGCCTGAGCCGGCCCATTATGTCTCCCTTGTCCGGCCACATCAATCTGGGGGCCCTGTACGCCGAGGGACGGAGTGCCCCCGTCATCATTCATGTTCTGGTCTCTTCTTGGCCCCTGGCAGCTGCGCGTGGACTCCCAGCGGCTTCTGCCCAGCTCCCCAGGGTCCTGCCGACCGGCTCACAGAGAGCCATTGTCTGGGGTTCCCTGCTGCCGTCCCACAACTTCCAGAGCTGGCTGCTCAGGTGAGACCGCTCAGAGGAGGCTGGCCTGGCCCCGAGACTGGGCTCCTCGGGGAGCCTTGTAAAGAATGCCGCTGGCTCTGAGACTAATGATCCTGGTGGTGAGATGGGGGGAACAGCCCTCCATTACAGCCGCTTCACATTCCAGCTCCGCCACACGGGAGCCGGGGGACCTCGGACACATCGACACCTCTCAGTTTCCTCCTCTGTAAAATCAATCTCATCTCCAAAGCCCT